>NC_084974.1:23077842-23377842 GCF_963691925.1 Scomber scombrus
CAGTATCCATCAAAAACAGCTGATCATAGATTTTGGTGCTTAATGGGTACACTTACCCTAACAGCTGAAAACATTTGTTAGAAAATTAGAAAAGTCATCAAATGTAATAAGTTACACTACTTTGATGAAGTAATTTAAATAGTTACATTACTTATTCCATTTTAAATAAGGTAACAAGTAATCTGTAACCTATTACATTTCTAAAGTAACCTTCCCAAACCTGGTTTTAATTCAAAACTGCTTACAGATTCTCATTTCTGCAAATGTGATCTTTTTCCACATCGAACCTGCTGATTTCTTCCATAATATACACATTTTATACACACATAATATCTAAAATGTCCTTGAACCCTAAAAACTCTGAAGTCTTCTCCAAAGCAGTGCAGTGATCAGCAGTGCCTGACGTAGAGTGCTTCACAGGCAGACTGCACTATTTAGTTGAGGTCACCACGCAAAATGATGATATTACACAACTCTCCTCTGCACTCCACGGCCCATTGTGCTCTCACTCTCTCTCTCATTTTGGTTCGGGCCTAGTAACATCGGGAGATTTTTATTTATTTATTTATTTTATTTATTTACCCCAGGCCCCCCGATGCACCCACATCTTCGTCTTTTTTTACTCATTAACCTCACAGTGAACTGAAACAGCACCTCATTATGAACAGTTAAAAGGAACAGTGGAAACACCCTCTAATCAGATCAGACAGCAAGAAAATACCAAACACACACACATAACAGGACATATTTAACACACACACACACACATACACTTTACTTTTAAGAGTTACCTTTGGTTTTTGATGACTGTAATGAAATAGTGGTAAATAATTAAATAAATGCTTAAATGGCCATTTAAGGGGATTAGATGTGCAAAGTGAGAGGCGAGCCTTGATGAAGAAAAAAAGCTTTGAGTTGAATCATTTGAGCGCTAATGTTGTGAGAGAGTAAGAGACAAAAGAAGGATGAGTGAGGAGAAGAAAGAAAGAAAGAAAGAAAGAAAGAGAGAGAGAAGAGAAACATTCGAAAAGAGAGAAAGAGAGAGAGAGAGAGAGAGAGAGAGAGAGAGAGAATGAGAGGATGGGATGGGATAGGAGGAGGGGGGTCTAAGGTTTTGTGCCAATTAAAGTGATTAATACTCTCTTGCCGGGGGGGGGGGGGGGGGGGGTTAATGGAGCCAGATTAAGAATAATTGCTGGTCGGGCTGGCTGGCTGTAAAGGGCTCAAAGAGGCTGAGAATACCCGAAGAGAGAGAAGACAAAGTTAGATGCAGAGGTTGTTCACGAAAAAAAAGTGATGATCCCACAGAGGATCTGTGGGTATATTGAAGTAAAGACGGAGAGAGGGAGGGGAGGAGAATGGAGAACAACATAGAGTGACAGGGCATTTTCCAAGTAGGGAGAAAACAAGGGCTTTTGTAAAAGCTTTCAAATCCTGCTCCTACCCCCTCCTCTCCTGCCTCCCCCCATTGCCACAAATCCATCCTGGCATTTGTCCTTGATAGTCCTTTTACTATAATAAAGACCTGATCCTTGCTTGTTTGTAGTCTTACTGGGGAGTGACGTGCAGAGATTGATATCTAGTTCACCTCTGTGCATCGATGTCATAGATGTATTAAGCCTATAGTTTAGCAGGGGGGACAAAAGGTAAGTAGGGGGAAAGACACTAAGGTTTTAGGTAACAATTGCTGTGGCTTATTCATTGTAGTCATGCCTTAACAACACACACAGAAATCCTGTCCGTTGCACACTTTCATAACTCTGAACAAAATCCAACTGGATGTATCTTTTATTATATTTATATATGCTTGTACACACAGGGATCAAGAGGATGTCCAGTTTCGGTAAGTGCAGAATATCGACTGTATGACTGTTGTCTTTGTTTTTTTTTGCTTGCTGTTGGCAGGATTTCCTTTGTCTTAAAAAACAAACAAACAGTAAACATCAAGTTATGTTTGGTTAAATCAACAGCTCAGTCTGGTCTGTGCTCTAATTTTACAATGATGCATGACAAATATTCACCAAAAAGCGATAATAAATGTGCAGTGTTTAACTCACAAAACGTTATGCAGAAGAAGCACACCTGAGGCAAAGTTGGAGCCAAAAACGAATCCAGGATTATACTGAATTTTACAGATGGATGACACATAAGGTAGACTTGACTGTCCGTTGCCTGCTCAAAGGTAAGTTTAGTATCTGGTGGAAGTGAAAGTGTTACTTAATCAATTACATGTTCTGTATGACAGCCAAGGAGTCAAATCAGCAACGTTTTAAACCAATTTGGAGCAGGTGGATCGAACTAAAGGAAACAGTCTTTATTCTTGGGATGTGTAACAAACGCCAAAAGAGCAGAGCTGAACAGATTTGACAAAAATTGGCATCACACTTGACCTAGGTAGCTATTTATTTGTACCTGTGGCTGTCCTAACCTAAAAATGAAATTACCAGCTAAAGTGAAAAAGTTTTAGACTAGGCCACACAAGCCAAAAAGAACTGACAAAGGAACAAAGACTGAACAGAAAACCAAGACTTTAATACTAACCAGACTAATGAGGGAATGAGGAACAGGCTGGGAGCAGGGCAGGGCTAATGAGGACGTGCAGGGTTAGGGTGTGGAGAGGAGTGTAGGAAGGGAAACACAGAGCAAATTGAAAATCAAAAACCCAGAAAACACAAATCAAGCCAAATTTAAACAAGCAAAAAACCAAATGACTGAACAACAGGAGTAACACACTGGAAACAAAGAGAACACATGAGGCCATGATAAAATGTCTATTTTCTAAATGTTGCTGCATCCCTCCAAATAGCAAAATGGTCCATTGTAGTTAATCGACTGGATGTTAAAAAAATGTAGGGAAATTATTCTCTCAGCACATACTGCATTGTTTCTTTTGCATCCTTCAACTATTATAGGAGGCCTTTCCATGCATAGGCACCCACAGGGGGCACATCCATGTTACGTCATCCCCAACAGGAATTTCTGCTCGGGCAGGGAGTGTGTGTGTGTGTGAGAGAGAGAGAGAGAGAGAGAGAGAGAGAGAGAGAGAGAGAGAGAGAGAGAGAGAGAGAGAGAGAGAGAGAGAGAGAGAGAGAGAGAGAGAGAGAGAGAGAGAGAGAGAGAGAGAGAGAGAGAGAGAGAGGGGGTGTAAAGAAGGAGAAGGAGGAAAGAGATGAGGAATGAGAACATAGGCTTTGGGTTGAACCCTGGCAAAGTGAGAGCTTAAGTGAAATGGTTTCCCATGGGAGAGAGAGAGAGAGAAAGAGAGAAAGAGAGAGAGATGGGGGAGAGAGAAATGAAGCAGGACTCCTTGCAACTCTGATTTGTGTCGTAAAGAGAAAAACAAGTGTGAGAGTGGGATGTGAGAGATGGGGCAACTGAAAAAAAAGTCAAGGTACATGCAGAGGAAAGAGAGATGATAGTGAGATGAGAAAGGGCTGTTCGAGGTGTTGCAGTAGAGGAGGGAGGAGGTTGTAGTGAGACAAGATGGCAGAGTTTGTACCAGCATGCCTTTTGCTTAGCCTGCGCTGACGTACTTGTCGTCCTGAAGGCCTGTATGATTTATTAACGTGAGGAGTGGCAGAGAAGAGGGCAGCCAGGCGAGCTCTGATTAACTATGGGAGCGAGGGAGGACAAACACTCCTCTATTATTCATCACTCTACAGGAGCACAGAGTGGGAGCATGGCTGGAGAAGCCAAATTTGCAAAAAGCAAGAAACAGAATTGGAGAGGATTGTTTTGCAGGTTGGTTTTTCTCCTTTTTGTGTGTGTTGATATTTTAGTTTGTTTGTTTCCCTGCTCTTGTGTGTGTATGTGTGTGTGTGTGTGTGTGTGTGTGTGTGTGTGTGTGTGTGTGTGTGTGTGTGTGTGTGTGTGTGTGTGTGCGTGTGTGCGTGTGTGTGTGTGCCCTTGATGCAGGGCTGGCTGGGTTCAGTCAAGCTCTACGTTTCTGCAGGGCCACAGATCTGTCTGCTCACTTCAATGTCTGAGTGAGGGGAGCATGCATGCAAAAAATTGCAGGCAGGCACACACGCAAACACAACCACACGCAAATGAACGCACTCAGGATCTCCCTGCGAGGCACTTTGCTGGTTGTCACATACGATAGGCCGCTCTCTATAAAGCAAAGGGAGTCCAGTTCTGGTCTGGACTGTTGGAAAAACAGGCATGGCATGCTGTATCATTGTATTTGTCACCCAGCCACAAACATACACATGCACACACTTGTCTGTTGTCCCTAAATAATGAAGCATAGCTCTTAGCGAGATCACATTATGAGATACTTTCCTGCCGTCGGTCTGACAGAACTAATCTTCTCAGTCGTATCACTGAGAGGAGCGTTTGTTCAATACTTAAAAGGCAAAACCATACAACATTGATGACCTGTGGGTCCACTGGTTGCCATCTTAAGACGGGGCATCATATCCTTTTTTATTTCAACACTGTGTCAAAAACAAAAAAACATGAAAGTATGACATCAACCCCCACCTTTTTTTTTATATATAGTTTTCTCTTTATTTTGGTCACCGTCAAAACTTATTTCAGATGGCAATAGTTGATTCTGCTTTCTGTCATTTAAAGCAAGTATAGAGTATAGAGCGCATTTGACATGGTTGAGTGGTTTAAAGATTATCCCTGCATTCCTCTGACAGGTATCCCATCAAACAGAAAAATGAAAGGTATTCCACTCTTTATTTCTGTTCATTCAACTTTCCCTTCTTCCTTCTATCATTGTCTCCTATGTCTCTGTAAAGCCTGGCTCTCTCTCTTTTTTCTTTACTTCATGCCAGTAAAGCTCATCTGCTCTCACTGCTCTTAAGTGTTTATTTGTCCACAACGGTTGAAGGCCGGCCTGTCGTGTCAAGTGGTGTTGTCAGACCCTAATGGGCCAAAGAGGCTGGCTCAGATAATGGCCAGCATGTCTGAAATCACTGTGTGTATATATGTGTGTAGGTGGGTGTGGGTGAGGGGTGAGAGGACCAGTGAGGCAAAATTGAATGCACTGTGCAACCCTAACCCAATGAGAATGAGATAAAAATGTGCAACCGTGCTGCAGACCGGGCAAGTCACTGCACTCCTCTGCTACCTCGAACCAGCTTGCTGCAGGCCACGTCAATAACAGTTCATTTTGCTCTATCGTGGTTATAATGGGGTTTCAATGAGGCATCAAATGAGTTCTGCTTGAGCAGAATCACTGTTCAGCACAAAACTCTTCACTGCTGCAGATACAATTCTTTCTCCAGTGCAGCACTGTCAAAGAGAAGCAGGGAAGAAGAAGAGCTGTGAGTGTGAATAGATGATTGTGGCCGTTGGAGCCAAAGGAAAAAGGTGAAAAAAAAAAAAAGAAAAAAAAGAATCCTGGATTATAAAATAGTGATTTTAAATGTCTTTTTCCCCTCATAAATGATTAGAATACACTCTTCATTAATGACTGATGGGGGAATTAATGAATGTGAATTGGTGTAGACACTGATTATGAGTCAGAATATGAACAGTATGTAAGGTTGATTGTGGACAAATTTGACATGTAACTTAAAAGACCTGCTACCTAAATAAGATTGCTGTGTCTGTATAGGTGTAAGGATGCTATTGCAACCTATTGTATTGTCTGTAACTTGTTGGTGTTCCAATAAAAAATGAATGACACAAATATTATATGCTCTGTATTATATTATTGTGTAAGAACGTATGTTGTTGAATTGCTGTTTGTTTATGTGAGGTCGGGCCTGTAGAAACTGAATTGCCCCTTGGGGATAAATAAAGCTGAATCTGAATCTGAATCTTAAAAACCAGAGGTACAACACCATGTCACAGGCTGCTCTATGACTTGTGAGCACCAAAGCAACCAAAGAGTTAAAGATTACTTAATTTTAATAGATTCTTAAAGGCCTGAAGAAGCAAAATGTTCCAAAAACTCACAATAAAAAACCAAAACAAATATTATATAAAAGTAAAAAATGACTTATGATTTTAATAATCTTCTGACCCCCTCAGATTTATCTGTGACCTTCATGGGGACACACTGATTTAAATGACTGCGGCTCATCTTCTTTTTTTTTTTGCTTACTTAACAGAAAGTATGAAAAACTTGAGTTAAAATAAATGTAATGTCCCTCTATTTGATTGATTATATTTGAATCTGATGAATTGACTTATTCTTAGTCTCTCTTTTCTTTGCTTCTGAATGAAACTACAGCGATAAAAGTGACATCATCTCACCTTTTTGAGTTGAGTTGTTGACTTAGTGGTTCAAGAAATATATTATATGAATAAAAATCAGACTTAATGTTGACATTTTTGCAGTATACACTCCATTTTCTTGCCACGCGCCTCTAGTCAAGGCCAAGAAGAGATCTGTTTCAGAGGAGCTTTATGTATGCTGCCACTGGCCAGCGGACGGTTCAGTCCACTTAAATCACCTTAATTATTCACCACAAAATCTGAAACACTGCACTAACTCACAAGGGTGCGTGTGTAAGTGTATTGTACAAGTGTTTCATTGTGTGTTCATTTGTTTTCATCATATGTTTCTGTAATCTACATAAAATTAAAATAAGATAAAAATACATTAAAAAGGGGGAACAGCTGTCAGCTTCAAACAACGTTGACACTAATCTTCGTCAGGGATTGTGATGCAGCATGCACGCATTGGTGTTTTCTTAAGGCCACAGGGGGGGGGGAGATAGTTCAGATCAAAAGGCTTGAGTCAGACTTAATTAAAAAATTATTAATCATGTGTAGGTTTTTTTTATTTTAGTAATTACACTTGTGCATAATAGTGCAGCTAATTGATACATTTAGCAGTGGCTCTGATGCTCTGTGGTGTAAAAGAAGAAGAAGAAGAAGAGAGAAATAACATAAGAATAAATATAACTTCAATGAGGCAGAGACAAAGTTAGAAGATTTAATAAAGCGCCTGACTAAGTGCAGAAAATCATCTTGATAAAATTCATTTTACTATATATTACTTTATATTTGTTGGTGGTTTTGACAAATTGGTGCTAGGGTCATACTTGATCATACAGTGTCATCTGCTGGTCAGTAAATGACATTTCAGTCTTGTTTAAATCCACAAATACTCATGACAAACAATAATAACAGAAACCCCCAAAACATGTGACTCATCTATTTATTGAATATTAAATCTTTTGGTCACCATTTGTCCCATTTGGAGGGGTTTACAGGTCAAGTGTACAGCAGTCCCTAGTAAACAAAGGGTTACACTGAAAACTGAAAAAACCCCATTAAAATAAACAGACAACAAATGCATCTAGTAAATGGACTGCATTTATATAGAAATTCTATCCAAAGCACTTGTGCCTTTTATTCACCCATTCACATATATACACACACGGTCTTTCTCACATGCCAATGGTATATAGCTATCACATAAGGTGCTGGCACATCCACAAAAACACCTGTGTCATTGTCGTAGAAAACAGGTTAAACGGTTAATTTATACAGGCAGCATAACAGAATACCTACATGGTGTATAATGACTCAAGCCAAGTGAAAACCAACTAAATACAGGCAAATTGTTGCTGTGGCTGATTGTAAAAAATACTATGTTAAGTCTACAGTCGTATTGGTAGAAAAAACTCTTCAAACTTAAAAATAGTATTTGGCTAGTAAAGTTATAGGTGTGATTATTAATAGGATCCAACAGGAAGTTGATTCACACAATAGTTTCAGCAGCTATTGAGACTATGGAGGCCAGCTATAAAAGAGGAAGAAGAACACTAATAATCCAACAAACTACTTGCAAAAAACAGCAAAATGTACATATTATAAAAGAAAAAAGTTCAACTCCTGACCACTTTTTTTTTTGAGGATGCTTCTTTGATGTAGCAGCACAGAAAACTCTCTCAAAGATTTCAAGCAGCTTGATTTTACTCTGATTGAAGTTGAAGCAGCTGGATCATGCTTGTCGACAGCATACGTCTAAGTTGACCTTATTGACGAGTGGTCTGAACACCAACAGCCACTGTTTGTATTGTGATAACTAACCAGCCAGTGAGTCAGAAATATCAACTTCTGACTGGTACAGAACTGAACAAAACAACAGAAAATATGTCCCTTTTGTAACCCTTTGATAAATAGACAAATTTAGCACAGCTCAACTTCACTAGAAAATGAAACACTTAGAGCAAAGCCAATACAAGTAACATCCTCTTAAAAAGATTATTGTCAGACTTCCCCTTCAACTGTCCTTTACTAAGTGATCAAAAACATTTCTCATGCCCTGCAGCAACACAGTCTTCTCATAATCGCACAAAGTCCTTTCAACAGTGTGACGCTGGAAAGCCGTTTTTGAGACAGTCCTCAGTTTGACCTCAGTTTAAAGACACCGCTTAGCAGAGAGATTTTGGTCGAACCTTTGGAAAAAGCTGAAAATAAAACCAAACAAACATTAATAATGATCGTTTTTCTGCATTATGAATACACTGACTTGTTCAGCATTTAATGTGGGAATTGCAATCTTACCCCAAAGTAGTTGTTTGGAACAAATCCCTCCCTGCCGCAGAGCGACGCCCACCACCAGTCCAACCCTTCAGGTTTCTGCAGAATAGTGACCATGTCTCCCTCTTTGAAGCTCAGCTCATCGGCGGCCTGAGCCGGGTAGTTCCACAGAGCGTACAGCACCCCGCTGTTTTCCAAGCCCATGGCCTCCTCCACACCTGACATCATAAAAAACAGAAAGTGGTCGTTTAGACTAGTGATCAGAGTGACTAGTATCTCTTGCCTAAAAGATCACAGGTTACATAGTTGTAAAACAGTGAAAATAAAAATTTCCACTATTGTTTTTTTAAACCTTTTTCTCCTTGAACTACTTACTTAATTTATTTTCTTATATAAAAGTCTTATGTTTCCCAGAGTTTTTCCTACTAATTAAAAAAATGCTATAGAGACTGAAAGTGGCATTAACTCTGAACAATGTATAAAAAACTCTTCTATGTATTTCTAAATCCTCTCCCTTGAAGACACCTATCTAAGAATAAATACTAAGGGACATAAATGTACATTTTCTAATACATTGTGTGATAGTTTCACAATTTGTGATGAGCATTCATGGTTTTATGATGTGAGACTAAGCTTATATCTGTCAATCTAACCAGTGATTAAAAGTGCAAAGATCAGAGCAAACAGTAAATGTAGCAACTTACAGCACTGACGTAAGACTATCATGGATCTATAAAGAGAAGTGGATACAGGAAGAGCGCTTCAAAGGGCTTTGAAGCCAATTTGACATAGTAGCCGAACTGTGTAATTATCATGTTACATGATGCTATCAAACCCAAAAACACTTTTCCCCACAGACATTGTGAAAGAGACGTCTGTAAATTAGCGGATGCATATATCTGAGCATCACAACCCTGCAAAATGAATCGTTTCACTATCAGAATTTGATCTATTTGGTCACATTTCAAAAATGTCTAAAAAGAGCTGCGTGATGTAACAATTTCACTCCCATTCAAGTTAGCCAGAGGGCTAAACTGAAAGTTAGCAAAGTGAAAATGCTCCCTGGGTGCAGTGGTCTTAATGACTTAACGCATGACTGAATAACTTTCATAGCGATGAATGGGGCCCCACCCACGACTCTGTAACCAGTTCTTATACATTCATAAAGAGTACAGGATCATAGGGTGTGTGAATGTGTGTGTGTGTAGTTGCCTCACCTCTCAGGAAGTTCTCACACTCCTCAAACCCGACAGCGTAAGGATCACACTTCTGAGAGGCGGTGGCATTGTCACTCTCTGTCACTGCCATGACAGCAGCTCCGTTTCTCACCAGAAACTCACACAAAGCACGGTCATTACAAGAGGCTGCACAATGAAGTGGAGTCCTGCAGGTTAAAAAATAAATAAATCACCAGTGATGAAATATTTGAGGTACAACTTTGTCATTCTGTAAATATCCAGAACATATGATGAAATCCACAGTGCCACAAGATAAAAACATGCCACCTAATACTCTTTATGTACCCTGCGATAGGAGGCCAAAGTCAATAAGAGATAGGATATACAGTAGGCAAAAAAAAGATAAGTAAATATTTACCATCCGTGGCTATCTGGTGCACTAACATTGGCTCCAATGCGAACCAGGAAATCCACCACATTGTAATGGCCCCCGCAGATGGCATTGTGAAGGGCGGTAATGCCTTCATCATTTGGCTGGCTGGGGTCGTTCATCTAAAGAACACATGTACAGAAAAAGAGGATTTATCAGCTAAACTGTATTTAACGTCACATATTCTTATACTTTTAAATATCAAGAACACGTGATATCCAATTGAGAACTGTTTTTGGACAATGTCTGTTGTAAGTTAACTTTATCCACTTTATCAGCCTTCACCTTGAGCTTAACCCAAGACTGCTAAATTACAAATAGAAGCTGTTTTACGGAGCTACTTTCAGGCAAAATCAGTTTCTGTATAAAGAAGAGGTGAAGAGCTAAACAAGTGAATACATGCTCGGCAACCCTTCCCTGTGACAAATAAAGTTTATATACAGTACCAGACACACCTTCCCATTCACTTCAATGACAAAGTATGTCCAAACTTTTGACTGGTACTCTATAACATATTTGTCAACAGCTCTTAAAAGTCCTTTTCCAGAACTGGAGCATCGACTTTGGCACTTCACTTTACTGCCGTTCAGATGCTCAGACCGGTTTGAACAAGTTTTTTTCTTTTTCAAACTTTTTTTTATTGGGTTTTGCAGATGTATACAATTATATACATTTACATATACTGGGTCAAGTACACATCATTTCTTTTTGGAGAAACAACAGAAGAGGGTGTTCCTTAAGGATTGCTGCATACCCAAACAACTTGCATGAAATTGGAACAACCACAATAAAATAAATCAAAACAAACAATATATATAAAAACAACAAAAACAAAACAAAAACAAAAAAAAAACAACCCCCCCCCCCCCCCCGAGAGAAAAAAAAAAAGAAAAGAAAAAAAAGTGAAAAAGTACATCAGTCAAGTCAGTGAGAAAGACAGTGATAACAACAGACAAAGGTAGCGTATCCACCACGCTAAGCTGCCACAGTCACATCAGTCAGGCGCGAGTAATAGATTCGTCCTCTTAACAAACTGAAGGAATGGGACCCATAACTTCACAAAGTTATCAGATGAATTAGTTAGAGACAGTCTGATCTTCAACAATTTAAGAAAATAAAGAACATCTCCAATCCAACGAGTATAACAAGGTGAAGTTGCAGATTTCCAATTAATAACAATCAGTCTCCTGGCTAACAGAGTCGCAAAAGCAAATACATCCTTTTTAGCCTTGCTGAGAGAAGGGTGAGTAACCCCAAAGAGTGCGGTCAGACCATTTGGCTTTAATTCCTCCCCAACTACCTCTGATAGAGTATTAAAAATCTCAGTCCAGTAATTATGTAAAGACGGACAAAGCCAGAATGTATGTATCAAATTTGCAGGAGATTGGAGGCACCTATCACAGGTTGGAGTAACATTATCATAAATCTTAGCCAGTCGGGCCTTAGTGTAATAGGTACGGTGTAAAATTTTACACTGAATAAGACTGTGTCTGGCACAAATAGAAGATTTATGAACACGTCGTAAAATCTCCGTCCAAGTTTCTTCTGACAACGCCACCCCCAGGTCACCCTCCCAAAGTGACTTTAATGAGACTAAAGACCCTGAACGTAAAAGATTGATTTGATTGTAAATATATGAGATAGAGCCCTTAAGAGTGGGGATTGGTGTCAGAAAGCTATCTAAAGCCGAGTCCGAAGGTAAGTCAGGGAAGCAAGGGAATGTGTCATGAACAAAGCTGCGGACTTGTAAATATCTAAAGAAATGTTGCTTAGGAAGCGAAAATGGTTAGCAGCTAGTGGAGCATAAACAGAGAATGTTTGTAGTCCAAAAAACGCTTAAACTGGACCCAGACCCTAAGTGAGGTCTTGACAATCATGTTTTTAGTGTAAGGAAAGGTGGAAGAGTGGATAGGAGAGTGCACTAAGGCGTTCAGAGAAACAGGATTTACTGATTTCGCCTCAATAACTAACCATGCCGGGGGAGGATCAAAAGTCTCATATTGAAGCCAATACTTAAGAATCCTAATATTGATGGCCCAATAGTAGAACCTCAGGTTAGGCAAGGCCAGCCCTCCCAGTGGCTTTGGTCTCTGCAGATATTGTTTACGTAGCCTAGGAGGCTTCTTATTCCAGATGAAAGCTGAGATCAAGCCATCTAATTTATGGAAAAAAGACTGAGCCAGGAAAAGCGGCACGCACTGGAACAGGTAAGAGAGTCTTGGGAGTATATTCATTTTGACTGAGTTGACACGTGCAATCAACGTTAGATTGAGCAAAGACCACCGATCAAAGTCTTTCTGGATTCGGGTTAGTAGGGGGGTAAAATTAGCTTTATAAAGATCCTCAAATTTATGTGTAACCTGGATTCCAAGATAAACAAAGCCATGAAGAGCAACTTTAAAGGGGAAATTTTCCAAAGGACACATCTTAGCAGCTGAGTTAATAGGAAATATCTCGCTTTTGTTTAGATTTAATTTATACCCTGATATTTTCCCAAAGGAATGAAGGGTAGAAAGGGCGGCGGGAACTGAGACAGGTAGGTTGGAGACATATAAAAAGGAGGTCGTCTGCATAAAGGGAAACCTTCAGCTGAGTGTCATATCTGGATATGCCCGTAATAAGGGGATTAGACCGAAGGGCTATCGAGAGAGGTTCAATGGCGATTGCAAACAGGAGAGGACTTAAAGGGCAGCCCTGTCTGGTCGAACGATACAGGCGAAAGTATTCAGAATGGACTTTATTTGTTCTAACCGAGGCTTGTGGTGCTGAATAAAGCAACTTAATCCATGAAGTAAAATTATTCTTAAAACCAAATTTTTCTAGGGCATAAAAGAGGTAGTCCCACTCGACTCTATCAAATGCCTTTTCGGCGTCTAGGGATATTACAGCTTCATGGGTGTCGGAAGAAGTGATATTATAAAGCACATTGAACAAACGTCTAAGGTTAGAAAAAGAATGCCTGTTTCGAATGAACCCTGTTTGGTCCAGGGAAACAATAGAAGGGAGGAATGATTCCAGGCGAAGTGCTAACAATTTGGATAACAATTTAAAGTCAACATTCAATAAGCTTATTGGGCGATAAGAGGTGCAGGCTAATGGGTCCTTGCCTTTTTTTAGAAGAAGGGAGATGGAGGCTTGATTAAGAGTTTGGGGAAGGTGACCCAATTCAAATGATTCATTGAACATATCCAATAGCAACGGAGCAAGTTTGTGCCAAAATTTCTTAAGAAATTCAGGGGGAAAGCCATCTGGTCCAGGGCTCTTACCATTTTGCAGTGATGACGCCGCTGTTTGAAGTTCAGTAATCGTGATCGGTCTCTCTAACTCATCGGAAGCAGAATGATTGAGCGAGGGAATGTCCAAGTTTTCAAAAAAAAAGGGTCAAAATCAGGCGCAATGTCATGATCAGATGAATAAAGAGAGGCATAAAATTCCTTGAACACATTGTTAATTTCCTGGGGGTCAGTGGTGTTATGTGAGTTAGTACGAATCTGTGGGATAAAGTGAGAAGTAGATGTCTGACATAACTGGTGTGCTAACAATTTGCTGGCTTTATCGCCGTGCTCATAGAACTCAGGGATTTGTTTGAAGGAGAAGTTCAGTAGTGCGTTGTGACGTGAGGACATCAAATTCTGCCTGTAAGCAAAGGCGTTCTTTATATAGTTCGGGTATTTTGTGAGTAGCATACAACCTATCAAGTTCAGATATGCGTTGTGTCAGTTTGCCTAATTTCTCCTTCCTAAATTTATTCTCATGGCCCGTGTAAGAGATTATCTCGCCCCTGATATATGCCTTTAAGGCCTCCCATAGAACCGAGGCAGACACATCAGGTGTTTTATTCAGGCCCACAAAGAAATCAATTTGATTTGAGACAAAGTTAACAAAATTATCATTCGAAAGTAAGCGAGTATTAAGACGCCAAGGTGCACGTGCAGAATTAAAGTTCTTTAAACATATATCCATAGAAATAGGGGCGTGATCAGAGATAACGATAGCATCATATTTACAAATTGAAATCAATGAGAGCAGCCTATTGTCAACTAAAAAAATAATCAATGCGGGTAAAAGTATGATGAACATGAGAAAAAAAAGAATATTCCCTCTTGTTCGGGTTAAAAAAGCGCCAGACGTCAGTAACAGCAAATTCCTCCATAAAAGACTGGATTACCTTAGCCGACTTGGAAGGAGTACAAGTTCTGGGGGAGGAACGGACCAGCTGAGGGTCAAGCCAGCAATTAAAATCTCCACCTAATATTAAGTGGTGTGAAGACAAATCAGGGAGATTTAAAAACAGGCGTTTAAAGAAGGTATCATCGTCATAATTAGGGGCATAAATATTAGACAAGACCACCCGGGTGTTGAGAATCTGGCCAACAACTACAACAAATCTGCCATTAGGGTCAGAGATAGTACTTGAATGCACAAACGGAACAGATTTATGCAACAAGATAGCCTTGCCCCGAGATTTGCCTTGAAATGAGGAGTGAAAAGTCTGACCCACCCATCCTCTCTTCAATTTGGGGTGGTCCAAGACTCTGAGGTGGGTCTCTTGTAAAAAAAATGACATTAGCATCTAGATGGTAAAGATGGTGTAGTACCGTGCTACGTTTAATAGGATTATTGAGACCTTTACAATTGAAACTTATGAATCTAATAGCACCCCCAGCAGAAGACATTACCTTAGGCGAGGCCATAGATAGGAAACAGGAATATTATCCATAAATGATGAATTGAAGTGGAACAGGGAGAGCTTGACTGATGTAAAATGAAAAAAAGAAGAAGGAAGCAAAAACAGACACATGAAAACCACATATATACCCTCCCTACCCACCCAAATGAACCTTAGCGGAAGCATCCCCCCAAACGGGATGCGCGCAATGTACCCCTTGAACCAACAAACTATCCCGCCTCTTATGGCTCTAAAAGAGCACACGCTAAACAACTAACCAACTACAAATACTAGGCGTTGGAAATGTGACATGGAGTTAAATCAATGAGATCACACTGTAATAGATGAACTTGCAACTAGGCATGGTAAAAGCTGATTGATAAACAAATACAATACAGCCTTACTATATAGAACAATAATGAAGAAAAAGGAGATAAAAAAAAGAATGAAATGCAGCATCCCGACGAATGCTGTAACAGTAATTAAGCACCTGCAGTGATAAAAGTTTATGCCTGAGGTATTCTTGCATTCAAGTAGTCACCTTAAGCCATGTTGAAGAAAATCCAGATTCCAAGGAGTGAACAAGAAAACAAGATCAGCGTCACATCCGAGCTGTACATTAGTGTTCACTTTAGTTCAAACCAGGCATCTAGGGTGAAAGACAATAATAGTCCACAGGGGCAGCTACATTCAAATGACCATTAAATATCATCAGGTGTAACCCCCCTTCTAACATTCTCCTTAATGAAACTCAAACCTGTGATGCGTAGTGTCGCTGGGTAAAGAAGTCCAAACTTGACATTAGGGCAGGAATGGAGCTCCTTCTTCACCGTCGCAAAAGCCGCCCGCCTCCTAGCCACCGCCGGGGTGAAATCGGGAAAGATCGAAATTCTCTTGCCCATGTAGAAAAGTGGGGAAGCCTCTCCAGCTCGCCGAAGAATGTGGTTCCGGACTTGAAAGAGATTAACCCGAATGACGAGTGGACGAGGAGGCTCGCCGTCCTTAGGTTTGGAGCGTAGAGTGCGGTGGGCACGGTCCAGTATGGGTTTGTCGTCGAGACCCAGTATGTCTTGTAGAAGCTGGGCAGTGAAATCAGTTGGACGCGGACCTTCCGTACCCTCTGGGAGGCCCACCAGGCGAATATTGTTCCACCTTGAACGACCCTCCAGGTCCTCGCATTTCTTGGACAGAGAGTCAACAGTGGCGGTAAGTTTGCTGACATTAACTCTGGGGTCGGATAGTTCAGTGTCGTGTGCAGTGGCCGAGCGCTCGAGATCCGCGATTGTATTATCATACGATGCAAGTCTGTTCTCAAAGGGCTCCAAAGCAGCCACAATCTCCCTTTTAACTACCGTCGAGACGGTGGTTTCAAACTTACTGAGGATATCCAAGCGCATTTCGTCCACCATCTCCTTCATCATATCCCTCATATTCAGCAGAAGGGCAGCATTAGCATTAGCATCAGCACCTGGCTGTTCCGGGGATTGTGGCTCAGGTGATAGCCGGGGCTTGCTGCGGCTTGTTTTGGTAGCATCGCTTCTCCCTCGGCTTGCCATTGTAGAGTGCCCACGAACGGAAAAGTAGTTCACATATAAGGAAGGGCAGCAAAATAGCTCTAAACGCCAACAAAAAGAATACAGCAGTGCAATATAACAGTATAAAAAGTCACATTCCAGCGGAGCCTCCGCGAAACGCGTCCTACATCCTCCTCGTCGTTCCGGAAGTCCTTGAACAAGTTTTTAACTTTATGAAATGTGTTTATGGAGGCAGCTCATGAAAGCTAAAAAGAACTGAGAATATTTTTGGAAAATGTAGATTTAAAATTGATGGTAAATATAGCAATAAGGTAACATATTTGTATAAAACGTTAGAGAGTATTTGGGAATAGGTCTAGAGCATTTTGATCTTGGCCCATAGGGGGCGCCATAAATGTGTATCTGAAAGCACAGTGGACAGAATTTCACCAAAATTGCTGCACATGCTCTGTGGGCCAGTATTGTGTCTAATCTGAACTGCCATATTGATTGGTACAAGTGGGCGTGGCCTAACACATATTTGCTAATGACTCAAGACACCTTTGAGCAATCCTGATTAAACTCACTAAAGACATTCCTTGCTATCTCTTGAATATACACGCCAAGTTTCATTCACACCCAATGAAGGCAAACCTTGAGTGGGAAGTTATTGAAATGCTAAATGCTTTGTGATGATTAAACAAGTATGTTGTTGGTGTGAGTCCTTTAAACACAAATAAACTAGCTGAAATGACTCACCTTTTTGATGCCTCAAACCCGCTCGTTGCCTCTTATGGCTTTAATTTTGGCTGATTGAGCTGCTTCTCTCTGCTGTTGACGAATTTCTGTTTGCGGCTATATTGTTTTATATAAATATTGTTTGTAGTCTTTAAATTTTGGAATTCTTTGAATCAGTTTTACCGTTGTTGTCTACATGCTTTGTGATTTTGCTTCCCTTAATGAATCAAAGCTTCATTTTTATCAAGCAATATTAACATTTGTTTTTAATTTTGGTTGAGTGGGTTTAGTATTGTAGGTATGATTACTTTAACTGGGGGTTGCAGTAAGAACAGTGTATTTGTAGTTGTAGTAGTACAGTAGTAGTAGCTCTAGTGTCAGTGACAGTAGATAAGGTATATGTACCTCCTGAACGGCCCTCTGCACCGTCTCAAGTTCTCCGACCAACGCTCCGTCCAGCAGCAGGACGAGTGGGCTGAGCCGAGCTCGCCTCCCAGTACTTTTAAAATCCCGATTGGACCGCCGCAGAATAGAGTGGTAGCTCTGAAGGGACAAACAGGATGATAGCTTGCATTAAGTAAAACACTTGATCGCAAAGAACTTTTTAAAAACATAATGTAACATAGACTGCTGTTATTGGTAATGGTTGCCAGATGATGAAGTCACAGATAAATGTCCCTTTGCAGTCCAATGGAAGCATAATAATTATATTTTAAGATTTATATTTCATATGCAGTTTGACATAGTACATTCTTAACATGATACTATGATCATTTTGGCTTATACAGCCACATACTATATTAACTGGCTATTTTACATTTTCAACCAATTTAGAGGATTTATTTACAGCATAAGACATTTCTACTTTAACCAGACATTTTTACATCATCAGTTACTGAAAACCCATTTCTTACCCTGTAGTCATGGGGAACCATCGTGGATGTCTGAGGAAGTACAGAAGGAGGATGTGCAGGGCTGTCCTCTTCTGAAGAGCTGCTTGTCTCGCTACCTTGCTCCCCCTTGTGGCGATGGTCCTTCCTGTGAAAAAGCTTGTTGATGAGATTTTTGTACTGGTTAGGCTGGTAATGGGATGCCTTCTTCAGGGGACGTGACTGGTCCACAGAGCCCCGTCTTTTCAGGGCCCGGGGGATTTCCGCTCTGATGCGGAGCAGCTCCTCCAGGTTCGGGATCTCCTGGCTCTGGGCCTCAGGCGCCACCACTGGCTGCAGCCTGGTGGGGCTGAGGGGCCGCGGAGCTGGCTGCATGCCACGCTCAGTCACCGTACTGCCATGCGTGCTGGGATTCTCCGAAATCACAGGCATGTGATGAACAAAGTCCAGCCGTTCTAACTCTGCCTCAATATCCCCTGGGTTGAGCACTGCCAAGATGAATACACACACACACACGATTATGAGGCAGAACTGGCTGAACAAAGATGTTGTGAATATTCATGTTTAGGGGATGTGTGCTAATGTCAAATATGTTTTACCGTCAGTGTATACTGCTGGCTGTCTCAGCTCAGGTGGGGGTTGCTGAGGCGGGAATCCAGGTTGGTGGAAGAACTCCCTTGGGATAGGCATAGCAGGTGGGTAAGGCACCATGTCACCTTCTGGCCCCAGCACTATGGGGTGGTGTGCTGACATCGCGCCCCAGTGGGGGTTTTGGAGACGCATGATAACGGAAAGAGGGATGGGCTTACGTTGACGGGACTGACTGGATGTAGGAGGAATAGAAATACGGGAAAGGATGGGCTGAGGGTGGTAAGGGGATGAAACATCTGGAGGAAGTGATATACGCGAGTTACGGGGGAGTGAAGCATGGGAATACTGGAGAGATTGAGAGCGAGGATCCTGGAAGAGGAGAGATAGAGGAGTAAATTATTACTAATCCCAATTAATTTATTCATAAGATTGTGTAATGTGAAAGGATCTATCATCGTGCTTAAATCACAGATCATTTTTCACCTAACTCAGCATTAAGGGACTTTTAAGCCTCTTTTAGCTCATTGTTTTGACTTATTGTATGTCTCAATCTCACCTCTTTCATCAACCATTAGGCAACCACTTGTCAACTTCCTGCAGCAAAATGCTCTAATAAAACTGTACGTTACCCACTAAGCACCAAATGGTCCGATAGAATAATATTAAACAACAGAGCCAAAAGGAGGCTGAATACTAGACTTCCTGACACATTAACCATTACATCTTAACAAGCCTAAATATGGTGTTGACTATTTCTCACATGGCTTACATCATTCTTGATACTTTTCTGTTTCCTGGATGCTAAAAATGGACAAATGCCGCTATAAAAAGAAATGCTATGGTCAAATTCTTGAGTTCAAGCAGTCACTGCAAGGTGTGTCATCTCTAAATATATTGAGTTGTATATCACGCCCACACTGTTAAACACTTCACTCTGATGTTATCTGTGAACAGTACCAGACGGCTCCCCTTTGATGAATATCTGTGGCCTCTCAAGAAATTCAGGGAATGGAATTCAAGGAATGGCTTAATGGATAGAGCACTGTGAAAGTGGATCGACTGTGTCAAAGAAAAGCATCTTTTGGGCCACAAAAAAGCCATTCACATAAATCTCACACTGGCAATGAAACTCTCTGTCAAAACTAGGCACCTTTTTGGGGCTTGGGGCCGGAGGAGGGCCATCAAGGTTGGATTCTCTCCAGTTGCTGTTTGACACAGACGGCCGCAGCCACTCAGTCTCTGCAACAGGAAAGTGTGAAGTAGGAGGAGAAAGGACAAGAGTTCACCCCTATGGTATTTGTTGTAACACTACAATTTCACGTAAAAGTAAATACGGTAGAAATCAGCTTACTGTCATAGCTGTGGTGAGGCTTCCTCTCGTAGGACACGTCCAGATCTGTCTCATTCCACTTTCCAGGACTCTTTTGTCGTTGCACAACCTCATCTGAGAGAAAATGCGAGAGAGAGAGAGAGAAAGAGAGAGATTACAATGTGTTTTCATAACTCCTTTAGTTTAAATGTTTAGAAAGTGGGGGTAATGAACTTCTTTTGTTACAAATTAGTAGGATTATTTGAATTCTATGAAGCCTGTTTGTTTGTTCAATTTGATCAAGTGTCAATTTCCTGACCGTCACACCTACTTCTAATGAAAACCAACTGTTTATGATTCATTAACATAAAAGACTAATTATTTGTGGTGATTGACACTGCTGACTCTGACTCACCCATTCTCTTGGCACATGTATACCAATCTTATTTGTTACCAGATTAGAAAGCATTACACAGAGGCTCTGTTCAGATTAAGTCATTGAAATGGAAAAATTGCATCACACTGAAAGTTGTTTGAGCAGTGAGCAGTACAATAATAAAGCTGATCACAAAGTCCTTCATTGTATCTTGTTGTTTCTTGTGTTTCCATTATAAAGTACGACAATCTTTCAGGTGGAATCCTGCCTCGCACATGATGTTAACTCAAAATGACTCCCATAAAATTACAGTCAATTGAATCCCATGATAATTAAATTATTTCTGCTGCATTTACTTGCCCCAAAACTTTCATTTCACTCACTTGTCGCTAGATAACAACAGCTCACTTACCGGGTTGTCTGAAACCGCCAAAATTTCGGGGAAGCGTGTTGGACACTGGGTGATTAAAAGACAAAGGAGAAGGTGTTCTGTCCGGCCGAGGTGACCTGCGGCCCATCTGGCTGCTGTCGTAAGGGCTCAGCAGGTTGGAGGAAGAGTGGGGTAAGGTAGACCGAGGTGACGGGTCAAAGGAAACAGCTGTGGGACTCGGAGAAGGGATTCTATCTATGTAAGTTATTGAACCTCGCGGGCTCCTGTTGTAATGAGGGCTGGAAGTTCGCCGTGGGCTAATGGGTGAATGTTTGGGGCTCTGCTGGCCGTACGAGCTTTCAGATCCAGATCGAGGAACTGTTGAGTGTGAACGCCTTTGGATCTTGGGGGATGAGTGCGGGCTGGTGAAGACAGGAGGGGGTGGAACATTTTTGCTGCTGGATATCATGGAGTCCAAAGGATGGGTAGTTATCGAGCTTTGGGAGAAAGGGTAAGAGCAGGAGCTGCCATTACTGCTGATACTTGACTCCCTTGTACTGATGCTGGAGGTGCTGGACAGCCCAGTGGACTGAGGCTTCTCTCTGTCGATTATAGAGGTGGTCTGTGGGGAAATTATTAAAGAATAAATAATGAATGATTACTACTGTACTCAATACTAAAGTTTGCACAATGTGTTATTTTTGTCAGCATTTAACAACCCATTGGCCTTTGACAGCAAGCCCAGGGTCTCAACTCATGGAATACGACTAAATACTACAAAAAATGATGTTTTAATATATGGGCCAATGACGTTTTTTTCAGTCCATGTGGTTTAGTCAAATTTAAAGGGGTCCAAAATAAACATATGAATAACTTGCACACATTCTTTTTTTGTGGACACAGCATCAAATTTCTGCTTTTAATCCATTTTGAGAGAATATATTAGAGGATTATGGCAAAAATGTCTTTGTACCAAAAAACTTTGTACCAAATAATTAAACTTGCTTAAAAACACTAAATTATCAATAAAACATCATATCAACTTGTTTGGCATGATCTTACATTATAACCTTTTTTGGAATACAATTGTTCTAAATATTACATTTACTCTGGGGAATCATGTCAATCAGGAACCATTTCAAATTTTTAATTAATTATTTGTATAGTCCACTTAAATACACTGTAGGTGGATAAAATATTTAATATTTATCATTCTTTTGTGGTTACACCATTTGACATTTTCAGGAGCATTCAGTCTTACTTTTGGTAAACAATGGTGTGCAAATGTAATTTCAAATAACATAAAACCAACAAAAATACAAAATGTACATTTTAACAAACCCATGTATATCCAAATATGGACAGAAAAGCCCAATAATTGGTTTTATCTTTTAATAAAATAATACTAAAACACATCTTCTAAAGGAAAACCCCATTGAATTGCAGTAACAGGCTAGAGGCTGGCAAGGAAAGGGTGAGGGACTTTATCTCAGTAAACAGGGACATGCTCACATTTTTACACACATTCAAACACTATTATAAATAGAAAATAATTGTTTCATAATGCTTTGAAAAAAATACCTAAACTGGAGGTAGTGCCTGTGTGTGGTTGTGTATACCTGAGATGCAGAGTTGGTGTTATTGTTGTCAGACGAGACCTGGTTTAGCAAGGAGTTGAACTCTTTGGATAACTCATCTGCTGTAGCCAGTGATGCATTCAGGTCATCATTTATGCTCTGGACTGAATATAAATAACAAAAGGCAGCACAGACAATTAGCACAGACTATTACTCCCATGCACACAAAGACAAACAAAGCCACAGAGGCACATTAAGGATTTGTGGAAAAACTCACAGAGCATGCTGCTGCCAAAGCCCGTCTGAGAACTCATGGCTGTGGGTTAGCAGCGTTTGGCTCCTGAAAAAAGAAAGAAAGAAAGAAAGAAAGAAAAGAAACACAGCACAGGCATTACAAAGAGAGTCTAACACCATCAATTAACAGTAACAGCTCTAAAATTCGTACAAACAGGCCCTGCTCTCTAGCCTCAGGGTTTGCTCTGAGAGAGAGCAAGCATGAACACCCTTCATGTCTAAACAAGAGAGACTCATACTGCAAAGAAACACACAAACCCTCCCCAAAAAACAGGTAAGCAGGTAAGCTTGATACAAGTTCTGCAACTGATCCCACCACTAAATTACATCACACCCCTTTGAGGCCCTTTTAGAAAAGCAGGTTACATTTGTCTGTTCAGACTGCTCTTGCTGACTCAACCACAGTATTTATAATACCAGGTGTTGCAGCTTAACTTGACTGGTCTGTCTGACAGTCAGTTTCGGTCAGACAGACACATAGGTGCAGCACACGGCTTGTCTAGTGGATGACGTTAGATTACACATAATACTCCAGACAGCTGAGTGTGTCAACTGGTCAATTACTGGGTGGAAAGAGCTATACAAAAATAAATAAATGAATACCAAAGAATTCCTGCATGTTTAACAACCACTTAAAATATCTACATGGAGAATAATTGTTCAGAATTGAACACTTACAGTTTATTTTCTTCTCATTAATATAACATATCAGATTTTGTGATTTGGGTAGATGAATTGTGATCTTCAATTAAGGGGCAATAAGTCTGGCAACTTTGGTGTTTTTTAAAAATATATTTTGCATTAATTTGTGATTATTCCTTACAAAAGACATATTAAAAGAAAAAAAGAAAAGCAAACTACTTCATGAACTATACAGTATACACATTCACAAATTATTAGTGCATCTTTTTCTTTAAACACCTGTGAAGCCTTAGTATTGAATTTATGACATTGTTAAAGGAAACAATAAGTCCAAATGTGGCTTTCATGCACATCTGGATAAGATAAGTCCCATGTTATTCTAAATCTAACGTGTTCTTTCCATTAAATAATACATATGTGCATGTTGGGGCTAATAAAATATCTCAAGTCGCAGTTAAATAAAATGTTTTAGGCCAGCTATGTGTCATTTATAGTCATTCTTAAAAGAAAGTAGAAAAAGCAAACTAGTACATGGTGTCTTCTTCATGAATTATACAGTATATATATATAAATTATTAGTGCATCTTTTTCGTTAAACTACTGTAAAGCCTTAATATTGAGTTTATGACATTGTTAAGAGGAAACAGTTTTGATATGGTGTGTATGATATATAACTTGTGTTCTTTCCATTAAATAATACATATGTGCATGTAGGGGCTACTGAAATATCTCAAATCGCAGTTAAATCATATGTTTATCCTAATGTTTTGAGCCAGCTATGTGTCATTAGTCCTAGTTTAGCTAACAATGGTCATGGAAGTGAAGTCATACAGAAACCGACAGAGAGTGAGGTCAGTCTCTCAGCCCACGGAAAACACAGGATCCACTGTAACTGATGATTCAACAGCCTTGCCTGCTTTTTGACCACACAACATTTCTGAGAGCTATTATGGTACGTTACCCACTTCAAAAACAAACCACAGCTACTCTCAAACTGTAATATATCATCAGTATGGTGTGTTCAGTGCATTACATGAAGACAAAGCTCTTATCTACATGTTCATTTAGAAACAACCTTTCGCTTGTTGGAGGTGAAAAAATACACCATCCAATAATGTCAAATCGGTCTTCTTTAGTTGCATATAGAGAGAGAGAGAGCAACAGAAAAACAAGATTTGTATTAGCACATGAGGAGCTCAGATTAAATTGATAATGATCGTTTTTACTAGATTAACAAGATGGACAATTCCTTGAAGCCTCTTGGAGTTAATTCAGGCATGAAGAGAGAAGGCACATTTGTTTCTTTCTGTGTCTGTACATGAAAATCTTGCTGAGTCTATAAAACTATGCAGACCTTAAACAACAACTGATAAAACACATCCTTCTTAATCACTGGATATGTCCCGACAGGGATGGGAAGGTTACTTTGGAAAAGTAATAGGTTACAAATTATTAGTTACTCTATTTAAAATGTAATAAGTAATGTAACTATTTCAATTACTTAATCAAAGTAGTGTAACTTATTACATTGGATTACTTTTTGATTACTTTTCTAAATTTCTAACAAATGTTTTCAGCTGTTAGGGTAAGTGTACACATTTAGCCCAACAAAATCTAAGTTCAGCTGTTTTTCATGAATACTGACATGATGGATAAGGGAGATCATTTATGGTAAAGCAAGATTTGTCTATCATTTGAAAATGTATTCATTAGTTCATGTAGATTTTGGAATATAAAATAAAGATATTTTATGAAAAAAGTCAAAAGTCTGGCATGGGCTTAATTGGTACCGTTACACCATTTATGTGTGCTCCAAATAAGCCAACATTATGATTTATTTACAAAATATTAATATAAAACAGCAATATATGTATTCAGTAACATGTTAAATATTAAAAATAAAGGAAAAAAACCCCCTTAGCATAATTGTAGGCCTAACTTCAACATTTTAAGTGTAATAACTGTAATTTAATTTCAAATTTTTTCTCAGTATCTGTAACGGATTACAGTTACATGTATTTTATAATTAAATTACATAATGCTGTTACATCTCACTAATTACTCCCCAATACTGGTCCCAGATACCAGTTTAACCTCAGACAGTTGCAAGGGGACAACATGTTACATAAGACGATCAATGTGAAGTGTTTGGTGCTGTTAGATAATAAGTGTTCTTCACACAGTGTGCTCTGCTGAACCGTTGCAGGGGCTCTTTGTGTTTCAGTCAGGCCAGGTTGCTTGCTCACATTCCTCACCACTCCACCCAGTGAGGCATTTGCACAGTCTGGGACGCTTATCTCTGTCAAGAGCAGCTCACACAAAAAGAAATGACACTCTCACTGACTCACAGGGGTCAGGTCACTCTCTAGCTCACTGAACTCTTGGCTTCCTGCTCAGTAATTCATTCACCCCACCTCTTCCCTCCCTTGTAAACTCTTCAGCACAGTCAATCCTTCCTTTGTTTTTGCTTCACTGGAACTGTGCCAACTTTTACTGCGTTGGTTATTGTTTGTGTTACTCGGAATTATCAACAACAAAACTATCATTTCCATTTAATCTTAGAGTTAATGAGTAATTATTACTTGTTTTTATTGCATGTGTACTTATATAATGCTCTATCCTTTTTTAGTGATGCTCTTCTATTTTTGCTTTACACTTGCTGCTGTAATGCTGTACATGTCCCCATCGTGGGACCAATAAAGGATCATCTTATCTTAGTTATGTTTGTATCTGGTAATGAAGTTTCTCTTTTTCTCTTTACTCATTACATGATTGCTTATAACATGGTGTTACCTGCTAAGAAAAAGGGTGTTATAGCACATAACTAAAAACTATCTTCATCAGTGTTATTGTCAACTTCTAATGCATTTTGAAAGGTAAATCCACAGATTAATACACTGAACCAAAGCTATTGCCTTATTTCCTTACGGATGTTATGCTTCATGTTCGATCTGTTCCACCATGTTGTGTTTTGTTGTCATTTCGACATGTTTGGATTTGCATTATTTGTTGTTGTCTGGTGGTTTCGCAGTAATAGACTTTCTATGATCTCTTTTTATCTGGACAGCATGTGTTGGACATTTGCATCTCGTCTTCATTTGTGTTTCTTATCGGCATATTTTATTACTGTGCAAACAGACCAAGGTAAACAGCCTTGGGCAGACTTGTTAAAAGGAAAGTTAAAGGAGGAATGACATTAAGAGAAGCATTCACTACATGAGCACAAACACACAAATATACAAGTGCAGAGGAGGGCGGCCTCCCATCTTTAAATACTGACAGGAAAATATTAAAAATCTGAAAAGTTAAAACGGGCTGTCAGCTGTGACCACTGCAGCAGTGCTGTCTTCTATTCCAGGCTTGCTGACCTGCTGCTGCACTTTTGTTGCTTTCTTAAAAGGGTTTTGGAAAACATATTCATATTCATTTTCTTTCTAGTTCCTTTCCAGCACTTAGACAACAGCCAGCTCAACCATTTTAAACATGCAACAACTAGCTCTCTCCAGTGGAAGCGTCAGGAAAACACAAGATAGAAACATGCATGAGTGCTTAAAAAATCTACCTCTGCATACCGGACTTTAATTTGATTTAAATTTGGGAACTTTTAAACTTTGTTAGTGGACACTCAGAAAAGTAAATAGATCCTGTGAGCAGCAGAAGGGAGACCGAAGGATTAAAGACAATAATCATTAGCTTTGCAGAATGCCAGGGTGTGTCTGACCATGACTACAAGCAGTCCCTCCCTCTTTCCAAACCCTTTCATGTCCTTCACAAACAAACCCGATTACACATCTAACTGATTCTCCAGTTTCTATTGTACTCCTTATTTTCAATCCTGGCATCCATCCATTTCCTCCCTCGCTGGGAACTTAATGCTGAAACTTAATGATAAAAAATATATTCTTCTGACACAACTGAACACTTTACTATTCTTTTTCATGGAGTGCAAGCTGTCAAAAAAGTCTGGCAGGATGTCACCATGCAGACAACTCAAACTAAAATAGGTCACGCAGGTGTGAAAAAACATCTTACTGATCCCAGATGTGATTTTATGCGGCTGCGGTGACATATTTGAAATATCTGGCATATCAGTCAGGTCTAAAGTCCCTTTGACGTATTTTCATGTCAGGAGTCCAATGGTAATATCCAATGTATTGTTTACACACTGGCATGTAATGTGATGAGTTAATACTGAGGCTAATTGTGCAATTACAGGTTGGAGGTGCTATGTTGCCGTTGTGTAAAACATTAGGAATGTGTGTCACATCATTCAAGTAGGGAAATCATTCATATGTGGTGTTAAGGGTTATTACATGCAGAGTTTCTGCTGTGTTACCAAAAAAGGTGTATCCAAAGATCGCCTCAGGTGTTACAGGTTATAAAATTATGATCAAACTACCACCAAGCAGAACACTGTACTGTATTTACTTTTTTCCACAGCAAAATGAGCTGTTCAGTTACAGCTGACTCTAATGAGTGATGAGATCCACACTGACATCTGATCTATGTCTCATACATTAATCATGACTTCGACTTCCACATTGCAACAAATATAAATCCTAGCAATAAATATCCACCCAGTATATTTGAAAACAATGCTTAAACCCTCACCTCTTCTCTGGTTAGTCACTGAAATGCTTAACCTTTCTAACTCCACACACACACACACACACACACACACACACACACACACACACACACACACACACACACACACACACACACACACACACACACACACACACATACACACACACACACACACACACACATACACACACTCACTCACGTGGTCGACTCTATTCATTAAAGAAACTGTCACTGCCAAAGAAAACAATCTTTAACAATGCAGTTGTTGAGGGAAACAACCATTCTCTGCAGACATCAAGGGTACATTCCTCGCTTCTGGGGCCATACTGTCCTCCACCACATGTGACTCAGGAATCTCTCAGCACGACACAACATAACAGACATTTTTGGGAAGTTACATGTTCAAACTACTGTGTTCAAGGTGCAAAATGGGATGCATAACATGAAGAGACAAGAACTTCCATGGAATTGAGTTTATGAAAAAGTAAAAAACTATTAAGGCAACAGGTTACAGCAAGTGCATCATACAATGCCACCCAGCTGGTTTTGATGTGATAACTACACCCAGGGCAGAACTCCTAAATTGGTTAAATGCCAATGAAATCCTACTCTGAAAGGAAGACTTGGTTTACTTGCAGATTATGCTCATTGATCCACCCTGCTAATACAGTGGCCTACATGAATCAAATAACTGACACATGACTGTCCTACAATGTCACAAGAAGCAGAATATAAGGAGCTCCAGCAATTAAAGGATCACAGATACACTTAAAATCACTTTATATATATATATATATATATATATACATTCTACCTTCTTCTTTTTTTTCTTTTTTAGTTTAATATGTTGTATTGTTATATTTTGTATTCATTATGTTCTTTTATGCTTATGGTTGGACCCCAGGAAGAATAGCTTTAGCAAGGCTGCAGCTAATGGGGATCCTAATCAAATTAAACTAAACTCTGATTCTACAGGTCACAATATTATGGTGAGC
The DNA here is from genome assembly GCF_963691925.1 of Scomber scombrus. Classification (NCBI taxonomy): domain Eukaryota; kingdom Metazoa; phylum Chordata; class Actinopteri; order Scombriformes; family Scombridae; genus Scomber; species Scomber scombrus. The sequence goes on from NC_084974.1 coordinate 23,106,463, forward strand.
ATCCTAATATCACACTAAGATCACTTTTAAACCACTATTTCAATTTCAAAATCCCTATAGGCTCCTGTGGGTAGTCACTCCTGATTAAAGTGGTTTCCATGCAGTAAATAGCTGCATATTGTATGACTGCCCGTTTCAAGTGATTGGTGAAAGCTACATTGCTGCAATTTCGTCTGTCAATGTCCAGCAACTATAACTGTTGCACTTCTTCTTGTGGTTATAGACACCAGACAAAAATAGTAGGCAAACATCTGATTTTCATTAGTCTGAGCACAATAAGCTCCTCCTTACATTCAATGCCCCTCACAATGAAGTAGAACATCTTGGAAAGAACTATCCAGAAAGGGGAAAAAAGGGCGTTTTCACCACTATGAATGAAGCGAAGCGACTAAAACGACTAAATCAACGACACACTAATAGTACAACACAGTAAAAGTGTTATTCATCGTGAATCTTCACCTCACACGGTTCATACGCAGAGAGGTGCGCACGGTATGGGTGCATTAAATCTTCCTTACCTCAGAAAAATGAGAGCCTCTTTTTTTTTGTTCCTAAAACTTCGAGAAGAAAGTTCCCCGTCCTGTTCCAGTTCCTTGTCTTCCTGAAGTCGTGTGTGTTACTGAGTCTGTGTGTCTCTTGTGGTGTCTCCAGACATTTACAGTCCTATCTGCGTGCTGAGTTGAGTTATTTGGCACAGAGTCCAGCCCCTCTGACTCTCTCTACACCGCCGTAACCCGAGCCAGGTGTTACTTCCACAGCTGGCCCAGGTGAATCATAGTTTGAGTTTGCACTTTTAATTGGCGTTTTCTGTACAGGTAGGGTACACATTGCTTTTTCCCCCCTTTTTTTTTACACAGCCTGTAAATGATTGTCGACTTTTTAAATTGGGAGTTATGACCATTTTTTATGCTGATGATGAATGATATAGTAGGATAAGGATGGCAGAGCATGTTCAAAGGCTATTAATGTGTTTTAGCCTAGGCCTATTTATTTAATTATGGCCACTGTCCTATATATTGTAACGCACATAACTGCATAGTGCCGCTTGTAAAGTATGCCTTTACTACATAGGCTACTGTGCAACTCTAATGACAGTTGGCATCTAAGGCAACGCTGATTAATTAATTTATTCTGGGGTTTTTTTCTTACAAACTGATATAGTGGTAACCTCATATGCCATACATCACTTCCTAAACCACATATGGCAGTTTAAGCCCTACATATATTGTGTCAGTCTGTTTTCTAACGTTCCCAAAAGATGCCAAAGAGGATTATGCAAGATTTAGGTCCAGTATCACTACATCACTGATTATGAAAAGAAATGGACCACTTCCAATGGGACGTCGGTGAGACGGTGCAAATTGATATTACTAATGCGGTGAGAAAACGTTTAACCTAGATATTTGCACTCTTATTTCTTTTCCCCACCCGTATTCAGCGAAGACCCGCCCTACTCTGCCTCTGATTGGCTAATACTAGTTGCCTTCGTTGGTTTGATTGGTTAGATTCAGGCATGTGGGGCGAATATCTGAGTAAGAGCCAATCAGAAGCCGAGTTGGGCAATATGCGAGTGGAAAGTAAGTAAGTACTGCGTATTTGGACACGTGGGTGGGTGGGTGAGGTTTTACAAATAGGTAATAGGCTATACAAACATTCAAGTATACAGTTGCATCACATGCAAATCAGATTTGAATAACAAATACGTATTAAGAACATAAAATGAAGATATTGTTTAATAAACTGTGTGATTTAAGTAGAGAATTTAGTTCTAGGAGAAAAAATAGATTCAGGAAATTTATGTTTGTGAAATGATCCCTCAAATGTGGTTATCAAACACTTGTGCCAAAGATATAAAGGATATTGATATATTACAGTTTAACAATAAACTTTATTGTATAAAATGTCAGTAAACACCACTGGGAATCCAGTAATCATAATTAGCTATGACTTAAAAAACACAGGGGGAAAAAACCCATACATATATTAAATCTAAATTAAGAAAAAGAATCGAATATACATAAAATGCTGCCTATATAACTTAATATCGGCACACATTCGCCAATACCGATATATCTGTGATAGCCCAATCATGTGGATTAAAAAAAAAGGGAGACTCTTAAAAACTGTCCAAAATTGATAAATTGTTTGTATATTATGTTTATAAAAGGTACAAGAAATATCAATGACAAGTTAGCAATAATGGGCTTTTTTTCCACAGGACGGCGAAGTCATAACCCGCCCTGAAACTGCCTTGCTTTGCCTCTGATTGGCTTCCAGTAGAATAAGAAGTACAGTATGGCAGTTCAAGACTTTGCCATCCTAGGGAAAATAAAAACCCTATTGCGTCAGGCTATTGACTTTACGTCCTCTTCTCAACGTCATCGCGTAACGTCGACATGCTCCGCCCCTCAGTGTGTTGAAGGTGTTTCCGCCAAGATGGTTGTCGGTGCCTTCCCTATCGCCAAGCTCCTCTACCTCGGAGTGAGGCAGATGAGCAAGCCCGTAGCGAACCGGATCAAAGCCGGGGCCCGGAGAAGCGAGTTCTTTAAGACTTACGTCTGTCTGCCGCCGGCTCAGCGTGAGTAACCGAGCTAACGGCTTTCAATGACCGCTACATTTGATGGTCGGACACCCGGGTGATACACATCGAGCTAGGACGGTTCTAACAGCCAATGGGATTGTAGTTGTCAAAACCGCTTAGCCAATCATAGCCATCGGTGTATCTGTTTGACCAATAACAGCCAAGGCAAGGTCGTAGAGGGCGGGCTGTGTCTGTCATTGAACAGGTTGTATTAAGCCTGTGCTACTGTTTTAGATTAGCAACCTAAATGTCTTTTTTATCCCCTAATCCTGTCCAAAATGTGACAATAGATGTATAAATATTTAGCCAACGATTGTGGCCTATTGTTTCATCTTCTCATAATCAGATTTATTTGCCAAGCAGAAAGTAAAAAGATTGTCAGTGTGGCCTGGATGTCTTATAGAAAAAGCAAAAACTTTAACAAAAAATATTGGCATAATAAAAACTATGTGTGTGCCAAAGCAGCAGAATATAAAAAAGAAGTATAACTACCAATGATATAAATATAAATCTGAATGTAAATAAAAAACATAATATATATGTAGAGGTAACAATAAATGAAACTATATACGCCCACACTGTGAAGGACAGGCAAAGATACACTATACGCATTTGAGTGAGAGGTGATAAGATAAGGTGGTATGCTTATAGACTTGCTGTCCTTGTTTAAAATGGCTTTTACCTGCAGAAAGAGGCTATGAAGTTGACAGGTAGTCCTAGTTTTGGAGGATTTCAGTCTAATTTAAGTCACTGAGTCTAATACCATGTTATTTAAACTGTAGGTGCTCTAACAGAAAACCTGTCTCAAATGACTCCACATAGAAAAAGGTCTAGTGATAAAATACAGAATTCACACAAAGTTAAATACAGAACAACAAAACAAAGAGTGAGACAAAATAACACATTACGTTAGGGAGAAAATCTTGCCATGCCTCAGTGACAGCATGAAATAAAAGGACAGTAACATGGACATGTCATTATTAACACTTATTGTAGAATTTAAATGTGTCCAGATCCAGCTGAAACCGATTGTGCTTCACAGCTGGGCCAGGGCTGTTTACCTAACCTAACAAGTGCTGTATGCTCTTTGTCCTCACAGTGTATCACTGGATCGAGATGAGAACAAAGATGCGAATCATGGGTTTTCGGGGCTCCACCATTAAGCCACTGAACGAAGATGCGGCCGCAGAGCTGGGCGCAGAGTTGCTGGGGGAGGCGATCATTTTCCTCATCGGCGGCGGATGCATGGTGTTGGAGTACAGCAGGCAGGCTTCTAACTCTCGCCGCAAGGAGGATGAGCTGAATGAGACCATTAATGGCCTACAGACTGAACTAGCAGAACTAGCACTAACCACAGAGACTCTAGATGCTCAGCTGAGAGAGATCAACAGGCAACTGCTGTCTTTTCCTGTTCCCACCCAATCTGTTTCCAAATAATCACATTTGTTCTTTGCTTTATCATGGTACTCTCTGTTGGTCGATGAGTGTGGGGGACAACATAGTACCAACATAGTACTGCCATATAAATACAGCCTGATAACAGCCCTGCTTTACATACTGTCCTCTGACCATAAAGCAGGGTCAGTGGTGGACATTAACATATCAGTGCGCTGTGGATTTGGGTGTTTATAATTAGCTCATGTTTTGAGCAACAACTGTGTAAAGGGGGATTGCTATGATATTCATAGTGTATTTCTATGACTGACCTTGCATGTTCATTGTGAAGTTGACTGTATGAAGATTTACAGTGTAAGGCAGTGGTGATCTCAAAGTTAATATATTTGATTGAACAGCTCAAGGATATTACTTTCTCTAATCTAATTTCAGTGATCTAAGAAGAATCATTGAACATCATAATTTCCATAATCCTCTTGAAACTCGTGTTGAGAGGCTTCAGTTATGAGTGACACTGAATTATAATATCTCAAACATTTCATGCACTCCATTGAAGGCCAAACACATGTACATTGGATGTGATGAAAACTGTAAGAGGATGGTGTAAAATAAAGAAAATGGTATGGTGTCAGTTAATAGGAAGTTTTCTGTACACACTATTTCAGAGAATAGAAACTGCACTGAAAATAAAGAACTAGGACAAATCACCCCCACCCTGCTATGGTTCACTCCAGACATAACAGGCGTTTAATAACATTGTGCTTCACTTCATGTAAGCAAATTTCAAACTGCTTGCTGCTGCCTCTTGTGATTAGCAGGGATCGGAAGGTTACTTTGGAAATGTAATAGGTTACAGATTACTAGTTACCCTATTTAAAATGTAATGTAGTAATGTAACTATGTCAATTACTTAATGTAATTGAAATCAAAGTAATGTAACTTATTACATTTGATTACTTTTCTAATTTTCTGATGAATGTTTTCAACTGTCAGGATAAGTGTACCCATTAAGCACCAAAATCTAAGTTCAGCTGTTTTTCATGGATACTGACATGATTTATAAGAGAGATCATTTCTTATAAAGCAAGATTTATCTCTCATTTGAAAACGTATTCATTAGTTCATGTAGATTTTGGAATATAAAATAAAGATATTTGATGAAAAAAGTCCAAAGTCTGGCATGGACTTAATTGGTACTGTTACACCATTTAAGCCCATGTGTGCTCCAACTAAGCCCATGTCATGATTTATTTACACAATATAAAGAATATTGATTTCAAAGAATTAAAAACAGCAATGTATGTATTCAGTTACATGTAGTAACATGTTAAATATTTTAAAAAGAGGAAAACCTTCTGAGCAAAATCTAGGCCTGACTTCAGATGTAACACCCTTTGAAACCATCAACATTTTCATAAGTAACTATTCTCAGTAACTGTAACAAATTACAGTTACATTTATTTTGTAATTAAATTACGAACGCTGTTGCGTGTATAGTTATAGTTATTCCCCAACACTTGTGATTGATCTGGTTATACACTACATTACCCAGCATGCATTCCATGTAAACACTACCTCACTTCCTAATTTGGAGCGTTCCAACGATGAACAGACAAACTGCTAAAACTAATTAATGTCGATTTTCCTTTAAATTTGGCTGTTGAACAATTATTGCAGTACAAAGTGTCACCGTGTAAAAATAGGTACATAAATGCGCCGCAGTTTTTTTAAAAGAACGTGTGTGAGAACGTTCGTGCCACGGTGTGAGCGCGCACATACGGTTACCTTCCGGTATGAGGTCACGGCGGTGTCCGTCACTAGGCGGCGTCACAAATCTTCACCACGGCTGACCCGCGCAAACCGCTTAAGAGGAGGTAGGCCTCAACGTTGTTATTTATTATCTTAATTTGCATTCTGACAACATTATAGACCAGAGCAAACCGTGCATTAACTAAAGAACTTGCACGTTAAGTTAGAGAAACGCTCACAGCTCGTAAATCCATCACAGATAAAGTTAAACTCGCCCGGCAGCGGTTGTTTGTATGTTAGCTACATGCTAATAAGGTTACCAACGTTAGCCACGTAGCGACGATTTAGATTGAATAATAACAATAATAAATGCTCTAGTAATTATTTAGTTTTGCAAGCAATTATAATATTGGTTGGGGTAGTTGTAAGTACTCGATTAAATGCTTATAAACGCGTAGTGGTGCAAGGGACAAATACAGTATCTATCAAACTCTGCTAGCCCGGGTAACGTTGAGCAGCTAAAGCAGCCGATTGGGCTGAAGACGCACTGCCGCGATAAGGACACTCATTTGAAAGTTAGATATAGCTGTATTGTAAGCTGTACTTGACCATTGTCTATTCTCTCTGCTCGTTTACAGTAAAACACATACAAACACACAAATACCAGGAACACAATGAGCGTTGACGTGAAGAAACTGAAAGTTAACGAGTTGAAAGAGGAGCTCCAGCGCCGTGGCCTGGACACCAGAGGCCTGAAGGCGGACCTGGTGGAGAGACTGAAAGCCGCTCTTGAGGCTGAATCTCAGGCTGATACCTCGGAGCCGGGGGAGCAGGGGGACCAGGGGGACCAGGAGGAGCAGGGCGATGAATTCTGCCAGGACTTCCAAGATAATGAAGATAACGATGATGGAGAGGATGCTCCTGAGCAACAAGGTGAGCCTGGTTTCATGGTATTTCTCTATATTTTGCGCACTTTAAGGATTAAGACTCAAACCATACACCTCTCACTCACAGTTAAAAACAGACTAATGCTACACTTGTTTTTTTAAAAGCACCTTATTATGTAAGTCCCAGGAACATTGCACATGTATGTCTCAGATTTTCTGCACATTGCACATTTATTTTTATCTAAATGAAGGTATATTCTGTATATGATCTCAGGAACGTCTGCATATTGCGCATTTATATATTGCAGATTTATTTACTGAAAGATCCAGTTTACTGTACATAGTGTTTTATTTATTTTATCGTATATAGTACACTTTCACCCTTAGGCTGCTACTTGTTTTCCACTGTATTGCTATCTATTTGAGTCTATTTGAGTTTGTCCTAAGGGGGGACATCTTATCTTATGTTATCTTATCTGTAGATGTGTGGCACTGAAGTTGAAATGCAGTTTTTAAACAGACCACTACTGAAACAATGAGTGTTTTATGCCTTAAGCAAGTTTAGCTTACACCCTTTCACCTATCTGATTTGACACTAGGGCCAGGCATATATTGGTTAGTTGATATTATCGGCCAATATTGGCTTATCACACATATATCGGTATCGTTGTATATGTTGTCTAATATACAACAGTATTTCTATTTTGAAATTATATAAACAGCATTTTATGCATATGATCTTTTTTCTTGATTAAAGTTTAATATATGTACATATGTTTTTATGTTCTGTGTTTCTTTTATAATAGTTATTTATAATTATTAAATTCCCAGTAAATTTTTGCTATTTCAGTGCACTACAGTGATTTTATACATTAAAGTTTATTGTTAAGTTGTAAAATGTAATGATCGCTCCATTACATATCTTTGTCACAAGCGTTCATTCAATCATATTTGAAGGTTCATTACAAGAAATTAGTGTTAATGTATATATTCTGCACATATATAAGTTAATACATACATCCAATACTTTAATGTCAGAATTTTTTTCACCTTTAAATATCCGTATTGACCCAAAAAAATCAAGTATCAGTTATCATTTGGTTTTGACCTCACCTTTGATCAAAATGGTACAGTTAAGAGAATTATTGTGTAAGATTGGCCTTTATTCTGATTTAATTCAAATAAATCAAACTCACCATACGTTTTTCTTTCTATCTCTTGTGTAGAAGCAGCTGAGGATGAGGACGATGACGGTGATGGTGAAGGTGACGTGCCCCAAGAAGAGGAAGATGATGAGGCTAGAGATTCAGGTGGTTACTACGAGGAAGAGGAGGCAGAGGGTGAGCCTTACCAAAGTCAACCAGCTTCAGACTCGGGTCACAGCATGCCCGACTTCACAGCGGACGTCGACATACACAAATCCAACGTGACGCCCGAGGAAGAGAACAAGCTTGTCCCCGAGCCAGAGCAAGAGCCGGAGCAAGAGCCAGAGCAAGAGCCAGAGCAAGAGCAAGAGCCAGAGCCAGACCCAGAGCCAGAGCAGAAAGTTGAGAACAAAGAAGGTGATTTTTTTCCTGCTGTCACAAATAATTCTGAAAGAAAATATGTATACTTTATTTAACTTGAAGCTTTGTACTTTAAGGCACCTACACACATGGTCTATCCGTGCACGCGTTTTCACTAATTTGTATTACTTTGTTAGTTCTATCTTCATCATTGAATACATGTAGTTGGTAAAGTAAAAGAGAGATCTTTAAGACCTGTATTGTCACATCACATCGGAGAGAAGAACTTGCAAATGGCCAGCTTCATTTCCTTCAGGAGAGACAGTCCCTGTGTCAGTAAATTCACAGGTCTACTATAAAACTGTATCATCATAATGACACCGCTAGTATTTTAGAGGTTTGTAGAAACAAGGGCTGGGAATCACCAGAGGCTCCACGGTACGATATTATCACGATACTTGTGTCACAATACAATAGATTTGCGATTTTAAATATATTGTAATATGCTGCGATACATTGCAATCCGTTACCTTTTTTCAATCGCAAATTATGTCCCCCAAAGGAAAACTTCTTCCTGCACACTGACTGTCACCTCTGCTGACCTCACCAGAAAACAAACTAGAGCCATCTAGCGGGCTAAAATAGCAATTGATTTTATTATTCTTCTACCAAAAACTTACATTTTCTTTCTACAATACAATAGATTTGCGATTTTAAATATATTGTAATATGCGGCGATACATTGCAATCCGTTACCTTTTTTCAATCGCAAATTATGTCCCCCAAAGGAAAACTTCCTCCTGCACACTGACTGTCACCTCTGCTGACCTCACCAGAAAACAAACTAGAGCCATCTAGCGGGCTAAAATAGCAATTGATTTTATTATTCTTCTACCAAAAACTTACATTTTCTTTTACAACGTATATAATAACAGATCGATACTTGGCGTCCATCTATCGATACAGTATTGCCACGCAAAATATCGCGATACAATGCTGTATCGATTTTTTTTTCTCCTCCACCCTTCGTAGAAACATCTGTTACATTCTCAACAAAAACTGTATATAATATACATCAGAAAATATGATTTACTGCCAGGCTGTTCTGTTTGATTTGCAGTTGTTTGTACACAGTTGTAAGTCTGAACATGTGCCTCCCCTGTCATTGTTTATCATTTCAGAAGTAAAAGTGGAGATCAAAACTGAAGATGACTCCGAGGCTCCTGTAGACAGAGAGCAGGATAATCATGGGACGGAGCAGGAGCATGAGCAAGACGGCGCAGCTCAGGCTGAGCAAGTCAAAGTGGAGGCTGATAAAGGCGGGAACTACAGCCGCAAGAGACCGTACGAGGAGAACAGGGGCTACGGCTACTATGAGCACCGTGAGGACAAGAGGTACGCTGATTATACACTGTGGTATTTAACATTTTAAGCTGTTTCTACTAGCAGGTGTTTTAAATCAGCACAAAAGTATAATACACTGGTCTGTTTTTAAGATTAATTTTGTCAATGAAAGTGTCTGTTATGGCTGTTAACTTCATACTCTGTTGATATCGTTCAGATCCCGCACACCACAGCCCCCTGCAGAAGACGAGGAAGAAAACATTGATGACACGCTTGTTACAATTGATACGTGTAAGTAAGAAGATGAACAAACAGGTTTTTATCCTTTAGACATTTTCCATGAAGGTTTCTCTCTCTCCTTTCAATTGAGTTCTTTGTATTTGTTCTTTTCAGTGATTATTGTGTCATGATAGTTTAATGTGGGAATGCATTAGTGTTATTTTCAGGTCCATGACTATCAAATATTTTTGGTTGCTACGTAAATTGCGTGAAATTAGAGTACATCCAGTCAATACAGTGCTCAAGCAATTTTTACTTAAACATCTCTCATTTCTTTTTTTTGCTGCTGTACACACCAATGGGTTTAACTATCTTAGTTTTTTGTCCTCCATCTTACTTCTAACGTTCTCAAAAAAATAACTTACATAGTCTTTGATATTGTCTCCATATTAGCATAATATTGTCTGTTCAATATGTTGATCTACATATAGTGAAATGTCTCAGTAACCACTTGATGTATTGCTGTGAACATTTCAATGTACCAGTGGGGTGTGGGGCATTGTACAATTGCGATTAACCAGTCAGAGCCCTGTCCTGGCCCAGTCATCTATTTCAGAGCTTCAGTACTTTCTTTGTTGTACCAGATTTTCACAAAGATATATAATATCTTTTAAGCTGGTTTTTCTTTTTCTTTTTCAGACAACTGTGATCTGCACTTCAAAGTGTCCCGAGATCGTTACAGCGGCTACCCACTGACGATCGAAGGTTTTGCTTACCTGTGGGCTGGAGCACGAGCTACACACGGTGTCACCCAGGGTCGTGTCTGCTACGAGATGAAGGTAATTTACACACGAGTATATCACTCATTAAATGGCAGACGTATGTTTCACACATACAAATGATAAAATGGCTGCGTTAACTTTTATGACAGAGCTACGGGTCAGTGTTTCACAATATAGCGATACTAAAAATGTACTGCAGTGCCCTGCCCTTTAAAACGGTGATACACATTTTATTATTACCTGTACTTTATTACTGTACATTGTTTTTACAAGAGCCGTGTTTCGAATGATTTGCATTGATGTGACACTGGGGCAGTTTGTGTGTGCAGCGCTCTGTTTCTAATCCAACTGCAGCTTTCATGGTGACAGAACAGGGGGCATAGCTGCTAGAATAAGTCCTCTTGGAGACCATCAACGACTTGCTGACAAAGCAGATGCACAGAGTGAAATATGGCAGTATTTCACTTACGTAGTCTCGGCAAGCCTGCAGTGCAAGTCTATAAAATGTAGACTGAAGTTTCACATCCAAACTGAAGCCGCGTTCATGTTTCACATCCAAACTGAAGCAGCGTTCATGTTTCACATCCAAACTGAAGCCGCGTTCATGTTTCACATCCAAACTGAATATTATTCCTTTATTTTTCTGATGTTTCAGGTTGTCTTCATTGTATTGTTTCAGTATCAGGATTGATTGTTTAGGCGGGTATCGCATCAACTTCATAATTTTGGTATTGTGACAACAATTCTTGGGATTTCATGTGGTGAAACATTGAGCTTCTGTAAATAAATGTTTCTGTGTGCTGTGTCCACACATTACATAACGTTCCCTTAAATATGAGACAAGCAGTACGCATTTATTATTTTTTAAACAGTGAATGAGCAGCTTCTTTCTTTCTACTATGAACATACAGTACCTTTTTATATAGAAGCATTACAGTACTCTTTTGGCCTGATGTAAGCATCCTCGTACAAATGAAGAATGGAGATAATACCACACATTACTTAATCATCACCAGCTGTCATAACATTCTGTTATTTCACACAACTTAGGAAATTGTTCAAATAATACACAATTACATTTAAGTCATTTGTTTGTTACACACCCTCTAAGCAGGTGACTTTCTCATTTTTATATAGCTGTTTTTGACCCGACTTCTCTGCTCTGTTTCAGATCAATGAGGAAATTCCTGTGAAGCACCTGCCTAGCAGTGAGCCAGACCCCCACGTGGTCAGAATTGGATGGTCCATCAACCACAGCAGCACTCAGCTTGGTGAGAGGATCAACTATCCGAAGGGTCAAAATTATGTTTGGCATGAGTTCATTTTTGCTTTAACCGAGTACATTACTCTTAAATAAAAACAATGCATTTCATTCTGTTATGTTTTCAGGTGAGGAGCCCTTCTCCTTTGGATATGGAGGAACAGGAAAGAAATCGTCTGACTGTAAATTTGCAGACTTTGGCGAGAAGTTTGGTGAAAACGATGTCATCGGTTGTTATATTGTAAGTAATGGAAACAGTAATTTAAGATTGATCTTTTAATAGCGTCATGTGGATTTTGAGGACATGAAGTAATGATGCAAATTACCTTTAATTACCTAAAATGTTGCGGCAACTAAGTGTAATTAACATCGGTTCAGTTTCGGCTGATTTTGTGTTGTTTTCTGTTTTTTTTAAAGATTTATTTAAATAATTTATTTTTCTGCCCCGTGACTTTAATGTCAGGACTTCGACAGCGGTGAAGAGGTGGAGATGGGCTATTCCAAGAACGGCGTGTCGTTGGGCGTCGCTTTCCGGACGACCAAGGAGGCGCTGGCGGGTCGGGCCCTTTTCCCTCACGTCCTAGTGAAGAATTGCGCCGTTGAGTTCAACTTTGGCCAGAAGGGGGAGCCTTACTTTCCCCCGCCGGAGGGATACACCTACATCCACAATATCGACATGGACGACAAGATCAGAGGCACTAAAGGACCTGCCAGCAAATCTGAATGCGAGGTACGGCAGCGCTGAAATAATGACGCACTAAATACAACTCTAATGACAGATAAAAGTGAGGTACAGCACAGGTCATACACAGGGTCAACTCAATGCACTTCACGTAAAAAAACAAAATATCAGATGATTTAACAGTAAGAATTTGAAGCATAAAAACATACAATAACATATTTTTAAAAAAAAACAAATTTTAAGAAAAAGAAAAAGTACAATTGAATAGTGAAAATTGCAAACAATAAAAAAAAAAACTCAATTATGATAAAAATAAAACAAAGTACATAAAAAGAGAAAGAAAAGAAAAAGCTGTAAATGAAACTAAGTTTTGATAAATTGATAGATTAAATATGTTAAGATCAAATAAATGAATCAACTGAAGTTCATGTCAAGTAAGGTTATCAAGTAATAACGCTCATTCAGAATTTAACCAGTTGTTCACTTTCAGATCTTGATGATGGTCGGCTTGCCTGCCTGTGGAAAGACTACTTGGGCCATAAAGCACGCAGAGACCAACCCTGAGAAGAAGTACAACATCCTGGGCACCAACGCCATCATGGACAAGATGAAGGTTGGTTTGGGCCACCACCCACCCCAGAAACAAACAAAAAATAACAGCTTCACAGTCCATCATTGCCTCATTTTGCTCCGCAGGTGATGGGTCTGCGTCGCCAGAAGAACTACTCCGGCCGGTGGGATGTCCTGATACAGCAGGCCACCCAATGTCTGAACAGGCTGATCGAGATCGCTGCACGCAAGAGGCGCAACTACATCCTGGATCAGGTACTGCCCTCCCAACCACACTTCTGCTCTGATTCTCACCACAGTCAGTCAATGTGCCCTGATGATCACTCTCTAATGGACTATTTATTTATCTTTCAGGGGGGCTCTGTGTATTATAGAGTAGAAGAAGCATTGATCACCCTTTTTGTCAATTGCTTTGTCATGTATTGTAACAGAAAATGATTAATGGCTCTCATAAGTGACAGAAATATTTCATGTTTTCATCCCTCAGTATATTTGCACTCGCTATTTCTTGTCATAATTTACAGTATTGTTTGTCTTGTGAATTTCAACAATGTACAAGTAAACCATGACTATGTAAAGATGTTGAGAAACAAGTAAGCTCTGACTGGTGAGTAAGAAAAACACCTTCTGTTGCTAATTTCATAAGACAGAGTTGATAGCTTTGTTAAAAGCTATTTTTAAGTGAGATACATGGAACTTTTGAGTGTGTTTTTTAATAAATTGACCCTGAAGGTAAGTAATGACTTAACACATTTTAGATTTTCAGAACCTTGTGGTCAGCAAATGTGATTTTAAAAAAGGTAGGTGGGTCTGAGGGCGGTGCCTTATCTTTGCCATGGATGCTGTGAGTATTAGCAGGTAGGTTATATCTGTCTGTTGTTGTCTTGAAAGGGACTAGAGTCCGTATGAAGATGAGGTAAGTCGAGGTAAGTGTGGGGGACCCGTCAGGAGTAGGCTCGTGCTCTAATAATGTTCGCTTCACATAGAATTTACTCTTAAAATGATGACGATTGTGTGTGATTTGTAGATAGTCATTAATGGAAATGTTTGGTTACTAGCAAGATTGGTTGTTCCCAGTAGTTACGACGTTAGTGAAACTGTTCCACCGACAAAAATGTTTCATAGCACTTTTAAGACTTATTCTATGTACTAATTATTGTTTTTTTAAATTATAAATATTAAGCCGTTTTCACATTTACCTTTTCACACATCCTGTCCGTGTCAGACGCGTTGTCGCCTACTGGAAATACTCTTTGGTTTAGGCGCGCGGTTGTGTGTGGTTGAGTGCGCACGAGGCAAGACATGACATTTAAAGTATGCTGTGGTTGTATTTCAGAATTTTTAAACTTTCACCAGAAATAACACAGGAAGTCCTCACACTCTCATTAGGGCTATATTTTCACAACAGGACGTTCAGGCTCAGTCAAAACAATGCCGCTCTGCTGACCTGCTGCGTTTATCCAGCTTCGGTCGCATGATGGAAACCTCATCAACACGTCCACTTGCTAGCTGTGAATTCTTCGGAAAGTGACCTGCTGTATACACACATTTTCTCACACATAGTGACAGTACACAGACTTTTTTGTATTAGGGAGCTTGCAGGGTAAAACCTTTGTTTAATGTCCGGTTCGACTGGTTTTGAAATTCGTGTTCACACATACAGCTCTTCCAGATAGTGTCCAGAAAACCTAAGGGTTGTTGTGCATGAAGAAAGGAGCTTTAGTCTTTATATTCATGTTTGAACTGCATGGCTTTTTTTGACAGTGTTTTGTCATTTTGTGTTGACTGTCGTCTTGTTCAGGTTAGACACCACTGGTTAATGTTGAGTGAACGGGGTGATTATTTGACTGCGGCTGGTATTTTGTTGAGTTTTGAACCCAACGAGAAGGTTTACTGTCAAGTGGTAAAATGTTATTCCCTTATTTAGCATAAACCAGCTGTATGAGTTCAGTCTTTTCATCTGCATGTTTGTAGATTTGTTGCATTTTCAATTGTGACTGTAATTTGTAGCTGAACCTTATTTATTGAGTGAATTGGAGCCAGTTGTGTCAATGAAAATGAATTATCAGAATATAGCTGACTAGAGATGGTGCAGCTAGTGTGGCTAAGCTTCACAGATGACAGTAGTAGTATAATCACAATAATGTAAATAATAAACAAAAAAAGATAATTTCCACTTTAGTTTTATAAGAGATGTAAAAAACGTGTGTCTGATAAGGTTTTTAGTCTTATTTAAAATCCATCCGTTCTCGATGTATATGCACTGGAGGCTTCAAGTTTCTACTTTTCACGCTTGTGCAAGTTGCATACTGGACCTCAGTTTGCTCCAATCCGGTGAGATCATAAACCGTGCCTGTGTGTACACGCCCTTAATTAGGATTTAAGCACTTTTCTCCTTGCAGCAGGTTAATGAATGAATATATGAATTAATGAAAAGCTTCCGGGGTCAAACTCTGCATATGTATCATTCTGTACAATGAAGCTCAAACAAGAAGCAAAACCCAACTTTGATAGGAGGGGCGCAGTTAAAATATATATATGTTGTTGCATAAATAGCATTTTATAGAATTTGATGCAGAAATTCTGTCTAATATAAATAAAAATGAATAACTTTTGATGCTACCAGTTATTATAATGCTTCAGAAATTGCTAATGCCAGTATAACTAACTTAAATAGGGCATGACATAATATTTATACTTAAATACGTAACCAATAAGAACTTTGCAGCACCTTGTAATTTATGACAATCGATACTTGAAGGAAGCTTGTATTTGCATGTTTTCTTATTCCAGTTTTACATGTTTTAATAATTTAAAGAAGAGAAAATCTGAATCTGAACTATGTAGGAACCAGAATCTGACTCAGTAACCGTCGAGGATTGTTTGTGCTAGATCAGAACAAGTTGGTACAAGATGTTGTCTGAGCTTGTCAGAAAACTGAAGGGTTTTAATCAGCTGCATTGGAAGGTGGAGTAAAAAGTAGATTTTTATAGAGAGAGAGAGGGGAGGTGATGCAATATGATTGAAATGTGAGACGCCCATTTTTACACACTGAAATAGTTGTGTAATTAATGAAAAACCAAATAGGGCTTTAGAGAGAAGTTCAAACCCTGGATCCTTTCATAGCTCTGCACAGGTAAACAATTGGAAAGGTGTGGGGGGTGTTTAACGTCCTACAAACGGCACATTTGTAAAATATTGCAGTAGCATCACATAAGTATGCTGTTGTATCCTAACTCTGCATTCAGGATGTTATTTTTACATGTTTTGCAAGAACATGCGTAGATTATAAATTGTGGCATAGACCGTGAAAACACTGCACACAGTTCCTCACAGTAGAATTCATTTTTAAACCATAACATGCAGCACATTGTCATGAGAACATAACCCTAAAAAGCACAATAACGACATAAATATATCTATTCATCATTGATTAAATCTGAAATGCATGTTTTTATGTTACAGAATGAGGGTTAAAAATACAGCCATATAGTCAGGTTTTTTTTAAATATTTACGGGGTCCCCCTCTGTGTCCGTAATTAACCTTCATCAGCAGGCACCGTGGCGCCCGCACCTGGACGCACGAGCGTGAGGTGAGTCTGTGGAGTGATGAGAGGCCATTAGCACCTGAGTAAAAACCGTAGACTTGACATCCAAGCCAAACCTCTCTCACTTCATTATTGCAGGGTTCCAGCTTCCTTCCAGTGGAAAGCCAGTACAAGTAAACAATAACAAACAAGCTTCTACCTCTTTCTTGTCACCATTGCTAGACAAATGTATATGGATCAGCAAGGAGACGAAAAATGCGTCCTTTTGAAGGTTTTCAACGCAAGGCTATTGTAATTTGTCCCACGGACGAGGATTTAAAAGAACGAACATTAAAGCAAACCAATGAGCAGGGGAAGGATGTGCCCGATCATGCTGTTTTAGAAATGAAAGGTAGGAATGCTGTGGAAAACAACAAATAAAAAAACACCAGATCTACTTTTTTTTTTACCTTTTTCTATGTGTTGTCTCTTTAAAAAAAAAAAAAAAAAAAAATCAAACTTGGAAGATGCTCCCCTTTATCCCCCCCTCCCACCCCACTTCCTCCCCCACCCCACCCAATCATAGCCTTTGGCCTGCTATCAGACCTGGACATTTTTTTTTTTAAAAACCAGTCCACATGAAATATTTTGATTCCTTCTTATTTTGTTGCCCTCTATCTGCCACTTGCCATACAGCTTACCTCTAATGCACTGCAAACTGAGACGCGGGCCTGGTTGAGGTCGTGTACTCGTAGAGCTAACGTTGCACAATTGGCTTTTCCCCCGAATGTGGTCTTTCAGTTTCTGATGGAAATTTTACAAGCAGCCACGTACCGAAGTTGTTGGACGTTCATTTGTTAACAGTGTTAAAAATTAGGAGTCCTTGGTTTGCAGTGCTGTTTTCCTCTTCTCACCAACCTTCTAGTTATCCTTTTTTTGTCCCTGCCCCCTACCCCTCTACCCCTCTCCCCACCTCTACTGAAGTCTCCTCCCTCTCCCGTGTCAAGCTTAAACAAATGTTTCCTTCATGTTTCCCTGGAGGTGATGTTTGTTCCCTGTACCTTGCCATCTGCTTTCATCTATCTGCTCTTAGTTTCTCTATGATTTGAACCGCCCCTGTACGTTAATAATTATTGTTTCATTTTGTCTTCCGGTGGTGTGGCTGCTCTGGTCTTCACTACAACCCCCCCTCCCCCACCCCTACCCCTTTCTTTCTCTCTTCCTTGTTCATCCGTCTCTCGCTGGATGGACTTGTCTCTTTCTTCTTCTTCTCCTCCTCCTCCTGTGTGGTCACCTCTGTCCACTCTCCAAGCCAACTTTACTATCCCTGAGGCTTGCGACTTCCTGGAGGCGGTGACGTACATTGAGCTGCAGCGCGACGAGGCTGACAAGCTGTTGAAGCAGTACAATGAGGAGGGCCGAAAAGCTGGACCGCCCCCCGAGAAACGCTTTGACAACAGGCAGGGTGGTTTCCGTGGCCGTGGCAGCGGTAGCTTCCAGAGGTACGACAACCGCGACAGTTCCCGCGGTAGTTACCAGAACCGCAGCGGAGACGGAGGCAGTGGATACAGAGGAGGTAAGCGTAGCAGTCGGCATTTTCATCATTTAAAGCTGGTATATGTTGGCATGTTTCTGCTAAAAGTTTATTCCCAAAACATCTTTTAAAATTGAGAATACTTTACATTGGTTTAAAAAGATCACCACATGTTTAACTCTGTGATTTGACCCGGTCTAAGAATCCCCTCATAAAAAGTGTCTGTACAAATTTGTGAACCACAGATCTGTTTAGAAAGCGTCAATAGCCGATCTGACTGATCAATAAATGTGTGATTAAACCTTGATTAATGTTTCAGAGAGCAGAGAGAGTGTATTTTTTAGGTTTTTACACCACTCATCTTTGGAGACAAAACACTTAATATCACACAATATCATGTCCTATTTTACCGAAGACATGAAAATATAACATAGCAATAATTATTTAAATGTATTTTATTGAAAATGAAAATTGCAACAACTTTATGGAACTGTGGGGTTTATTGTATAACCATTAGACAAATTTGACCCAATACATGAGAGGCCCAAACTGAGGTTAGTGTCTAATACAGTAAAGTCTATATTGCTCTTGTATTGTTTTTTTGGCAGGCTACAATCGTGGCAGCTACAACCAAAACCGCTGGGGCAGCAACTACCGTGACGGAAGCTCTGACACACGTGGTGGATATAACCGCAGCCAGCAGTCAGGAGCAAGCTACAATCGCCCGGCTCCTTACAACAAAGGAGGATACAACCAGGTACTTAATGATCACCTTTATGTATAAAATTTGAGAGTTTAAAAATAAAAGTAGTACTAAATTAATCTATTCTCCTGATCTTTTTTTTTTTTGCTTCATGTGCAGGGCTACAGCCAGAGCTACAACCAGGGGTACAACCAGGGCAGCTACAACCAGAACTACTACAGCAACTACAGTCAGTACCCGGGATACAGCCAGAGCTACAGCCAGACGCCCACCACTGCACAGACGTACAACCACCACCAGCAACAGCCGCAACAGCAGCCACAGCAGCCACAGCAACAACAACAGCAGCAGCAGCAGCAGCAGCAGCAGCAGCAACAACAACAACAGAGCTACAACCAGCAATATCAGCAGGTAACACTGTCTGTCCTCGCCTTGTACACACAATCGAAAAACAAACAAATCAAGGGAGCAATTGAAGGGCATGGATCTGTTTTAGGGTAGGCCAATAAGGCCCAAATGTATTTTTTTTGCCTATCCAGATTGTATCTAGATTGATTTTTATAAAGTCTGAACAGGGAAAAAATAATACGCAGCAACACAGAGCTATCAGGACGCTTTGCTCTCACACGCGCTGCATTGATAGTCACACAAACACACACACGCACGCACGCAGATACTCTCTAGCGCGCGCTCTTGCTCGCTCGCTGCAGATTCCGGGAGATTGTATATAATTTGCGGTCGTCAGGGAGCCGCTATCAATATACGGGAGAGTTGGGATGTCTGCACTAAAGCAATAACTAGCGCTGTAGGAGTATTTGTAGCACCAGAGATGCTACTGTTAGGATACAGTTAGGACACTGTTAGGACAGTTAACACACTTAATTGTTCAGGGATGGCTATGGACATTAGGCTGTTTTAATTTAGTTTTTGTATTGTTGTGAACTTGAATATCATCTAATATGAAGAGTGCACACTGCAGTTACAAAAGGGTCACTACATGATTCTTTTGTTTACAGTAAGTTTCCAATTGACTGCTGAAACTAGTAATTGTTACATTATATTGCTAATAAATTATTTAATTTTGACAGTAGGGCCTTAGTGTGGTACATTGCAAACAACTGATGGAGATTATATCACTCATGATTAGTCTAAAAATGGCATAGGCATCTGTGCTAACAGGACCCAAAAAAAGGGATTGAGAATCGAATCGAACCTTAAAAAACCAAATCGAGGATTTGGAGAATCGTGACCCCCCTAATATTTTAATGTGTTTAATGTTTTTTTGCACATAGAGGGTGTTAAAGGTTATCATGAAGCCTAATATTCAAATATTGTCACTTTTAAATAAATTAACAGATTTAATTATGACTGTTATGTTCTTATAGATGACATGAAGTGTGATTGTGAATGTGTTTTCACTATAATAGCATCAAATGTAAAGAAAACATACATTTGTGGTTCAAAATTTTGTATAGCCATTTGTTATAAAGGGATACTTAAAGTCTGTGTAAGTAAGAATAAATGTGTGTTCTGAGTTTGACATACCACAGAAAAGTGTGATGTTACCACCCTGCCAAATTTGAATGATTAATAAAATCGCCAAATATATGATATTAGGGTTCAGAGTTGTGTAAAAATCAGCCTCTGTCACTGCTCCCAAACGCAGTGGGTGTGTCTGCTGAATTCACTGAAACCCTGCCTCCTAACAAGTGTCACCTGTCAATCAAAATCACCACAGCTACCTGAAACATGGACGCTATGTCTGAGAGCTTTCTTCTGCTAATTCACCTAACTGGCAAACTGTAGACTGTAGTAGTGTTAGATGTAGTAACAATAACTCGCCACTAGGCAGGTTAACCACTGAGGAAAGCGGTCTCTCGGTCTTATATAGTAGGGGAGGGGCCAAGGTCACGCTGGCAAACCACTACGTCACGGTGTAGCTGTTTTTTGCAGGCTCAGAAAATAAGGAAAAATGAGAGGGTGAGAAACCGTTTAAGGTAGGGATGTCCGATAATATCGGCCCTCCGATATTTACTTAAAAATGTAATATCAGGAAGTATCGGTATCAGGTTTTTATAACCGATGTTTATTCTGTAGGCATCAGCATTTCCGAGCCTGCATGAACACAGCATGGGACGTTTACCGGCGCGCGCTTGATGACATATAATAACAACAACACGCTGGACTTGTGGGTCACTACTCGCTAACCGTGGCTAAAAAGTTCATAGCATCCACCGCCATGTACACAAACACACAAACCAGAAACGAGGTTTACCTCCTCGTTGTCATTTTCTCTGTTATGTTTTCGGCGAATCGCCTCTGTGACGTCACCGTCAGAGTCCAGTGGGTCCTATTTGGGTCCTACTCTGCTATGGAGACACAACAGCTGAGAGGACCGAGTGAGAGGACGTTCCTGTAAAGGTCCCGCCTCCAGAAATGGGGCTTATGTCTGTGTTTTGGAACTATTTCCAAGTGTGTCGTACGGATAGTAAATTTGCAATGACTGCAAAGCAGCATAATAAATATGGCAGTGCTTTTTTCCATAACTTAAGTTGAAGTGTTTACATTTGGAAAGCCATGTTGCATTTATGTATGCATTCAGCGGGGCATCACAATAAAATTAGGCATAATGTGTTAATTCCACAATAGGAGATATGTTATGTTGTTACCTAACAGTTTTGGTGTAAAACGCCTGCATATATCGGTATCGGGTGATATCAGTATTGGAAATTAAGAGTTGGACAATATCGGATATCGGCAGAAAAGTCAATATCTAGCATCCCTAGTTTAAGGCTCTATCTCCACAATTCAGTACTGCATAGTTATCAGCCTTTTCACATGTTTTCTGTAACCATTTTCCAACATGTATAATGTGTTTAGAAGTAAATCAATGGATTGACTTTACACAGACTTTAAGATGGGTCAGAATATGAACGGTATGTAAGGGTTAAATCAGTGGTCTCCAACCCTGCTCCTGGAGAGCTACTGCCCTGCATGTTTTAGGTATCTCCTCACTCTAACACACCTGATTCTAATAATCAACTCGTTATCAAGCCCTTTGACAAGCCTCAGCTGCTTGATAACGAGTTAGAGTGAGGAGATACCTAAAACATGCAGGGCAGTAGCTCTCCAGGAGCAGGGTTGGAGACCACTGCGTTAAATTGAGTATTTCTTCTGAATGTTATCCTAAGTTCTTCGGGATGTGCTATAAAAAATGTGAGTACATTTTGAGTTAAAAAAGCCTTAAAGTAAACGCTTTCACTGTTGTTCCCTCTTTGTTTTCTCCCCCTCCAGTACGCTCAGCAGTGGCAGCAGTACTACCAGAACCAGAACCAGTGGAACCAGTATTACAGCCAGTACGGCAGCTACCCTGGACAGGGCAGCCAAGGCTCATCTTCAGGTTCCCAGTAGCTTTTTTTGCCCCCTTTTTTGCATCTGTCCCTGCACCCACCACCTGTGTCCTAACAAAAGAAACAACAAAAAAATCCCTCCTTCCTTCAGACCTCTGCAGCAGAACGACCTTTTTGTACAGTTCCACGAGTCACCTACCACAACTGTCTCTGTCAGGGTTTAACACATCAGCCTTCATTCCTCACCAATCAGTGTACACATAAACATGTATACAGTTTGATGTCTTTTGTCTTTTTTTTTTTCTTTCCTTCTTTTTTTTTTAACTGAATGAAGTCTTACTTTTAAGCAGTGACAGTGAGGCGGTAGATGATAGGTATCAAAACATTAATGAATGTTATTATGCATCTGAATGTGGATGTCTTGAACTTGCAAAGCTCCACATTTTTCCCCCACCCCCCCTACAGGTTTGAAGAGGTTCATTGTGTATATTTTTTAGGATGCAATAGTGTGAAAAAAGGGCAGTAAAACAGGGCAGTAAAAAGAAGAAAAAAAAAAAAAACTACAACAAAGCCTAAATAAGTGTGCTTGTTTTTTGAGAAGCTTTACAAAAAGAACAAAAATGCATGCTTTTTAATTTCATTACCCCCTCTTTTTTTCCCCCTTTGTCTTGCTCTACATTTTTTCAGTTATCGAGGGAGCGCATTTTTATTTACTCCCAATAGAATTCAAACATTATGCCGCTTTTTTAAATTTTTATTATAGATGTTGATACTGTAGTATTTAAGCGTTAATCCACTCTTTGATTGAGCAGAATATTTTGCCACTCTTGTTGAGTAGTTGTACGTGCAGGGTTTTGTTTTTGTTTTTTAAATCCCCCTTGTGATTGATGTTCATAAAGTCCAGTAGTTAAAATCCTGTTCTGTTGAACCCATTTTTTTTCTACCTAAAAATGAAAATCTGATAATGACCAGTTACCCTAAGCTGTCTGTCTTCATGTCTTTATACAATAAATGCAATTGTATACGCCTGAAAATGTTAATATGGTCCCTTTTTTTTCTGCCTTTGAGTAAAGTCAAACACAACACATACTTAATGATTTGTCACTGTTGGTGTATTTCTCTCTTCTTCTTTTTTGTAAAAACTAGATTGAAATCGTGGACAAAGAAAAAACAACAACAACAACACAAAAACATGTTTTCTAAAAAATAATTGCCAATTTTGGAGCATAAGTACAGTTTCAGTGCAGTCCTGCTGAACCGTGAGTGAACTTTTGGAAACATTTACAAGTCAAAAATGTTGTCAGGGCAGGAAATAAACTGTTTTCACTGTGAGTCACAGTGGTAGATGAATTTAACTTGACCAGCCAAAGAAGAGATCAGTGATTTAGGCTTAATAATTGTTCCTGGAAATGAATTGAAAGTAAAGGCCTAATTAAATTCTTCACAATTTAAGGTAGCTCATCACATAAATGGAAAATTCCAGTAAATCCAATATTGCAACAAAGAAGCCGTGCTCAATGTTTTGCAACATTGTCATTGCTTAATACAACAAGAGATATTAAAGGCACAGATCCCTTATAAATTGTATAGTAATATCTACTTCTTGAAAAATGGTGCATACTGTATATAACATAACATCATATCATCCATTTCTAAGCCAAACAAATTACAATTTTACGCTGGTTCCCAAATTTGTGAGCAGAGTTTTAAAATATAGCTGGCAAAGTTATCAATATTTTTTTGGAGGTGGTTAGTGTTAATTTCCTACCCTGGATAATTTATTATATATGTGTATATTTAAGATCAGGAAATCCTTATGCCTACATCTTCTGTAGGTCGTTGACAAAATAAACGACAGGGTTTTGAGGTTGTGAAGGATCTTAGCACCAGAGAACCAAAGGCACTTGCTCTAGAGACAAATGAGGTGTACATAAATTACGGTAGGAAATCCGATGTTTGAAGCCTAAATAACACGTCCGATTAATAAGGCTGACAAAAAAATAAAATCAAAAAACGTGACACGACCATACTTGAAACACGAAGGAGTCCGTTAAATCATTGCTGGCGTTCAAAAAGTGAATGTCCAGAAGACCTCATCAGTTCAACACCAGTCTGACATATCTTGGTCAGAAACATGGTGGTATCTGGATATTTTGTCCATTGTCTGTGGGGGGTTGAGGGGGGAAGTGGAGGGGGGGGGGGCTTCTTAATGTGATATTGGGGTCAGTCTGGCTCTCTGCTCTTGTCTTTGTAGAGATGCAGCTCCTCCATCTTCTCCTGCAGGAAGGAAACAGGCACAGGCATGGAGCAGCCTCGAGCTCTGTGTGGCAGCGTGTTGACCTGTAACACAGGAGACACATTTATCATCGAGAAAAACTGCTCCTTTATATTGTGGGAAACCTCCCCTCCCTCCCCTTTCAGTTTCTAGTAAGAAAAGCTTTCATGAAGTTTCGTTTTACCTAAAAATCTCCAAAATTATCATCACACTTGAACTTAGATTTATATGCAGATTTATATTTATATGTCCTATAAAAACTCACTATATACAAAATTATTGGCTTTCTACAACCATGATAAAGCTCTATTAAAATGTAGTTATAAGCAGATATAAGTGCTTATTAATATAACTCCTCCTGTGGGCACCTATAAGGTAAAGCAAGGCAGCTTTATTTATATAGCACATTTCATACCCAGGGGGCAACTCAATGTGCTTTACATAAAAACAAACATTTAACAGTAATAACTGGAAGCATAAAAACATAGAATTAAAAAAAAAAACCAAAAACCCCCAATTATAGTAAAAATTGGAAACATTAAGACCTCAAGACCTATAAGTGGAAAGTGATGCATAAACATAATGAATGACAATATAGTGAAACATAGTTGTAATAATATAAAATAGTCCTGATAGTTTCTGACAGGCAAAAATTTGACAATTTGCGATTAGAATAACTTGAAAGATACCTTAATCATTAAAAGATAATATATGTAGTGGCTTGAGTTGGTTGAGTCATGACAGCAAAAATAATCTACAAGGTGAATCTTGACTTTCCAAAACTGGCTACACCATAGTACTTTCGGGAGATTGGAACTATTTATTTTAATATGTCCTCAACAACTATGTGAAAATACTACATTATAGTAAGGAGAAACCATAGTAGTAAGATTATACTCCTGGCGTATAATATTGTTGATTGACTGATTATTTATTAGCTCCTGTAGCAGCAGCTGAAGGTGTTTAACCAAAGTGAGGAACAGGATCTCTCATTAAGTTAATCAGGATATTTAGACTGGCATATATTTGTTCATTTGATAAAATTACTCATTACTATTGTGAACCAAAATATACAAAGAATGGAAATATTTCAACTTTTAAAAAATTGTGCAGCTGATACACATTTTTGTAGACTGTCTGACCCATATTTATTCAAAAATTACCTTTCAAAATATTGTTGCATTCTCCATATTTAATATAAATTCTTGAATACTTTATTTATTGTATTTTTTTCATTTGATACATCTTGCTACATAGTGATGAAACATTTTTTAAATAATGTGATGATGTGTTACCAAGTGATAAAACATAATAACATTTAATTAATATAGCTATTAGTTAAAGTAAATCAATAACAATATTTACAGTACAGATTCAAATTATTACAGTATATTGTGGTCATTTGTAATTCATAGAACATTTCATAGAAAATAATTAAATGAATTATTATATTTAATATAATTAAATCAAATCATGATGTTCTCCTGGTTAATTTAACATAGGACTATTTTATGGTGTGATTGTAACTTTTTTTTTCTCTGTAAACAAAAAGCATAAAAACTAAAGAATTAACTCTGCTCTTTGAAAGCTTCATTGAGGATTAATCACTCATTCATGTATGTGACTGATGAGGTTTTAATGAATAATCTGTGGGTCAGAATATGAGGGTTAATAACCTAAAAATCAGATTAACAAACCCCGTCCTACTGTATGATCAAATTGTAGGTATTATATTAACGCTGTGTCTCACCCTTCTTTCTGGGGATGAGTGTACAAGAGAGTTGTGGATGTATCCCCTCTTGTCCTTTTTCTCAGGTGTCCATACTCCAGGATCTGTCTGAGTGGAGCGGTGCGACAGCGTTGAGTCATCGGTGTAATTTTTCCAAATGGAAGTGCCCTTGTTGTGTTCTGACTCGTTACTTTGGGGGAAAACAAAGGTCTCATCCTCTGAACCTGACGGGGGAATATAAAAGACATAAGTTCACTGGGTTCAATGTTGTTTTCATAGATTGGGGAAAAAAAGGGAAAATGACGTACTCCAACTGTTCTTGCTTCTTGACTCGGGCGCAGGGGTGCACGGGCAGGACCCGGTTGTGTTTTTGTGTTTCTTCAAGCACTCCATTCCCACTAGATCCCTACAGTGCCTGTGACAGTTCATGCCACAGTCTTAGAGACAGAAAAGAGAGAAAATGTTGAAACGTCAACTTCAGCGTTACCATTTAAAGGATCAGTTGACTCAAATTACAAACAAACTGTAGATTATCCAAAGTAATAATAATAATAATAATAATAATAATAATTATGCATTTTATTTAAAGGCGCCTTTCAAAGCACTCAAGGACGCCTTACTAGACAAACATAATCAACAACAACAGTACATCAAATAATATTAATCAGCTAACATTGATGTGGAAGTTAGTATAATTTTTACAAAGATAAATAAATAAATATGAAAGTAGACAGCACGTTGTTTCTAAAATGACATACTACTTTTGAATTTTTAAAATCTAATATTTCCATGTTCTGAGCACCACAAACCACACAAGTTTCACTTCAATGGTGGGTGGCAGCAGAAGACACTGCTATTTTTTATACTCTCTCTCTTTTTTTATCGACAGTGTCTTTTACGGGTCTCGTTGTATCTTGCTGTTTTTATGTATTATTAGCCACTTGGGACACACAATTATGTTGTACTGCTGTGCAATGACAGTAAAGGCATTGAATTAAATTGAATTGAATTGACTGATATCTCTAAATCTGGACCAAAATGATCTGCAAGGCCAAATCAGATTTGCTTTGCAAGGCAGCTTGATTCGTGAGATCATGACCTTGCAAGATCCATCATGTCAGGCTTCAAGTTAAGCAATTACGTCTGAACCACCGGTGATTCTGACATATCAGCGTCTTATGAAGATTCTTGCGTTATCTTGTGGTCTCCCAAATCCAACTGCGTCACAAGGTAATGGACAGATTTTGAATCCAGTCACCTGCCAGGTATTTTTTGAATGTGCCTCTACCATCTGGTGCCTCAGGTTAAGATACCAACTCGAGGTTACTGAGAAAATATGTTCTTTTTGTAATTTGGGTGAACTGACCCTTTAACCCCTTTTATTTTATATAGAACTTGCCGTTGAACCTTTAATGTTTGTCTTTATAATCTTACCTTTACAGTGATAGCCTTGTTTGATGACTCCCCATAGCTAGAAGAGGGCAGATATGATATGATATGATATATATGTGATATTAGAGTTTGATTGGCCACTTAATATATATATAACCAAAAATGGGAACAGTGGATACTCACAAAGCCTCCACAAGTGTCACAGAAAGTGGGCCGTTTATAGGTGGTTTCATGGAAGTTATGCGCGTCATGGAAGTTGTAGCCCAGCTTAGCACATATAGACATTCCCCGCATAAAGTAAGAGGTGATTTCTTCACGGCTGATTTGTCCCTGCCTGGGCAAAAAAATGTTCCAAAGTGCACCACAAAAAATGAGTAAGACCATTCAACAATTGTCTCGTGTTTAATCTGCTTTTGCAGCCACGTCATGATGAGAGGCCTGTATGCGTGTTGCAGCTTCCTCACCTGTCAGTTTCGTGAGTGCAGAAGGAAAAGGGGAAGTTGGCTGCTATTTTCTCAAAATCTTCCAGTGAAATGTAGCCGTCCTGGTTCTGGTCGTAGTTTTTCATTATGGACTGCAGGGGGCAACAGAGCAATCAAAAAACAAAAAAAAAAAGAGTTTTAGTTGCACTTGTCAAGGAGCTGTTGGTTAGTTCTGCTTTAGTCCACCAAGTAAAAGGAAGTGAAAGACAGGAGGTTGTTGCAGAGTCACATACTCACATCCACCATCTGTTTGACGTGTTTGGATATGGTGTCGGGGTCGAGCCGAGGTGTGACCCCCGAACCCCACTCAGCCACTACGGGTGACTTAACTGGTGCTACAGGCTGTGGACCAATAAATGCACACACTGCACATGTGAGAAACAATGGGGGAAAAAAGAGCACACCCACCACATAACACGCTTCCCTTAACGTACAGCGCTTTGATGTGGTTGACTTTGATGTACTATAGCACCTAGTCTCTGCTTTATTTTCAAAAATGTTACACCCACAGAAAATACAGCAATTTCCCTCCTCTTGCGAAAAAAAAAGAGGTTAAAACAAGTGTGAAGCTGAAGATCTACTGACCTGGATCTTGGGATTTTTGGGTTCCTTGGCGTATGAAAGTTCATATATCTCATCCTCAGTGTAGTATAGATCTAGAGAGAGCTGAAGCATTAAAAGAACATAACTTAAGATGTTCCTCGTTGACTCTTCTCATCTGAATCCTTAAAACTCATCTCCTTGTTTCTGTCTCATACCGTGAGCAGGTGCAGAAGGTCTTTGTTGGCCTCGAACGGTGGTGTGCAGCTGTGAATGGCCAGCAGGTCGTTGATGTTGCTGTACAGGTGTTGCAGCTTGCCCAGGTTGATCTTGTCCTCGTCTAAGTAGTCTGGCAGGGCCTCGTTCAGCGAGATCAGATCTTTCAGATGCACACCCAGGATGGGCACTTTGAAGCCGCTGCACTCGATGTAAACCCGCCGGTAGTTGCTGTAGTTGCTCCTCGAGGAGAGAAGCTCTGTCATCTCGCTCAGGGCCTGACAGAGAGCAGGAGAGTGATGATATATGAGTCTCTGTTAGTTTGGCTTTAATGTAACCATAAAAAGATCTGATAAACAAATTGAAGTCATCATACAAGAACATTTGGTCCAAACAATATTCTTAATTCTTAATTAATGACAATTTGATCTTGTTTCATCATTTTGAGACACATATAAAACTAACTAAGTATTTCTTGTTTGTGCCTTTAAACAAGATCATTTGAATTATGCTCAAACTTTATACACATCTCAGTGGTTTAAGAGCACAGTAATAAATGCCATTTTATAAAACCCTCTTCAATGTAGCATCAACTGTTTGTAATACAACCAATGGCTTTCCATCAAACCATATATTAAATGATTTCTTTTAAGAAAGGGAAGAGTGATATTTGTTCAACTCATACAACTAAAATGAGAGAATGAAGGATAAGACAAAAACTTCATTAAAGTTAAATTGATATCTGGGATCTGCACACAAACTGGTATTTTTTTTAGGTTAATAGTTATAGGTCATATCTGCCACCAAATCTCACTAAACTGAGATATATCATGACAGACAGATGGAAGTAACAAAAAGTGGTCTTGGTTAAAAAGTCAGCACTGATAAATTTGACACAGAGGTCATAAATATCAAAATTCAGGGAGGAGGATGATTCAAGAAAGCAACGTTCTCTCATCACCATCCTTGTGGTGAGGATCAGTCAGCAACAGGCTGACTCATAGTTGATGTGTGATCTTGAACGTACCTTAGTGATGTCAGGTGTCAGCAGGTTTGCTGTGTCTTTTAGGCGGGAGATTGAGCTGTGACAGAGGCCTCCAGTTACCGCCATTAGAGTGTTAAAGTTTTGCAGAGCTCGAAGTTTCTGTCAAGGAATAAGCACAAGAGTAAATGAAGGAGCACATAAAGTAATTTAAAAAAGAAACCCAAACAGTTAAGCTCTTAGCAGCTAAACGAAAATCTCTCTGATACTCCAGTTTTTGTGATGTTTTTCATCATTCAGTCAGTTTTTACCTGAGCCACATGAATGAACTTGGTGAAGACCTGCGCTCTCTGCTGGGCCGTGTGTCTGCTGAGGATCATCAGCTGGACCCACTGGGAGACTCCGTTACACATCATGACTGAGCGCTCCAGAGCAGGGTTGTCTCTCACTGAGCCTCGCACCACGTAGCTGCGGTAGTCCAGGAACTGGCCAATCAGACAGCAGCGGTCAGCAGGTGGCTGCAGTTTAGCACCACTTTCACTCAAGCTGTTCAAGCAGGCTTTAAAAGCTGCATCCTAAACTTTTACTCTAAACTTTTATCTCCAACATCTGTGGCGTTGTTTCCTCCCTTGTATTCATGACTTGGAGTGATGAACTCATTTTGACTCCCAAAACCGTGTTTTATTATTACCACACACTCAACAGCAAGAGGCCATGGAATAAATATCTCACCTGACCTCATAATAAAAGGGAATTTGTGTTACCACTTTCTTTGTACGGTGTTTGAGTGTAGAGATATAAATGTTAATTGAGTAAACTGTCCATTTGATCTTGCTGATGAAATGCTTGAACTTGCTAAAAGTTAAGTCATAGGAAGGCGCGGCCCTAACATGTGGCGTGACACTATTGGAGTGTGTTTGATACTGTCACACCCCTGTTGTTTCATATTGACTCATGCAAAACTGTCTTTGTATTGCATGAAACCCAATGAGAAACAAAAACACCAGTGCATTAGAGTCAAGTTTTATACACCTTTCAAATATGCTTCAACATGCAGAGAAAAAAGGATTGCCTCTGCTTAGCTGTAAAATGATGTTTTCTTGGGTTGTTGATACAATTATCTGTCTTAATCAGCCATCAGCAACATATTTAGCAATTTAATTGGTGATTACTCAATTGAATGTGTTATTTAATATTCATGTTATACACTTTCACCTGTTGAGTCTTTGTTTTGTGAGCAGCAACATCACTGCAAGTCATGGCAACGTGATGAGGCCTCATTAAACACAGCACGGCAAATACTGAGAAGCTGCTCTCTGAACTCACTGAAACGGTACAGAAGTTCTTGAACTCCAGGTAGCTGAGATGCTCAGCCATCTCATCTGGCTCCATGTGGTCGAAGATCAAAGACACCTTCCTCTTCTTCACAGAGGGCGAGGGTGCCTGGGATATGTTTGCATGAGGGTTTCTAGGAAAAGAAAAGCCAAGCGACAGAAATAGACGGTTTTCTATTTATAGAAAGACTTTTTGGTGTTGTGGTCAAATAAGCAAACTACAAATCCTCCAGGGCATGATGGTGAATAAACATCAGAACAAGACTCACAGACAGGAGGTGTCGATGAGCTGCGAGTGCGTCTCCTCTCTGTCTGACCGGACCAGTGCCCACAGGTCCCCCATGGTCTGCTCAAGGAGGGGGTCTGCCTCAAATACCGCTGGGAACTGGCTGATCCACTGCCTTGCCACGAAGCAAGACATAAAATATGTTTACTACTCGCAAAAAAAAGCAGGACAACCAGTTCTGTCACACTCATCGTCATCATACAATACGCTAAGGCCCCTGTTGCCCTTACTCACCTGACAAGATGGCAGATCTGTGCCCGTCTCAGTCCTCTCCTATCCGAGGGACAATCCTTATAGGTGGGAGAAAGAGTCAAGGATCTGAACACACTGTGCAGATATGGCCCAGTGTTACACTAAACACCAGCAGGGGTATATACCTCAAATCTGCTTTGCTGACAAGGAATGAAAAAACAGAAAACAAAGCCATGCCTGTTTCCTGATCTGATTAATGAATTTGGTCACGTGATTGTGAGCAGTACACCGGTGGAACCGGAGTACAGCGCTGGGCGACAGTGGAGGATATAGAGTGAGAAGTTTCTGGGCGAACGTCTGAGATGGCACGACCCAACTGTGCATCATCAGGGTCATGTGGACCAGCTGGGACCCTCTGGGGCTGGAATGCTTCCCCTCTAAATCTGCAAACACAAGGGAGGATTATTGCAGTTAAAAATAACAATAACACAAACTCTTGGGTGCACGGTGGCATTCAGTTCAGTACATTAAAGATTATTTCATTCAGTGAGCCTGCATGCATGAGCTTAAATCTTCATAGTTGTTTTCTACTGTCAAACCCAAAGATATGCAGCTCAGGTGGATTTTAAGACTGACAACTTTCCTTGAGTGTGTTTGCCATTTCCCCTTTGTATGAGATATATTAGGTGACTGTAGCCTTCTAATTTACCTCATATATACTTTTTATCATAATGGGACATAACTGCTACTAGGTCTTGGTAAATGTCTCTCACTGGATTCTCACAATTGAATATCTCAAAACCAGCCAATAACCTATGCTAGGCTATACACTTCTAGTGGTATCCATTTAGTTGAACTGACTGATGAAGAGAGAAATAGGCCACTGAAAGAGAGACAGACAGAGGAGAGATATTGGTATGGTTAAACAGTGCATGGGAATAGCTGGATGGTCTCTGCAGTCAAACAGAACAAAGCTTGATTGTATGAGACTGCCCTTTGTCTCCCTCCCTCCCTCACTGTCTGTCTGTCTCTCTCACCCTGGATTCCCCCTTTTCAGTCTCGCGCATCCCTCTTTTATATAACCTATGTTCGATAATAAAGACACATGACAAACTTTGGGTACACATGTAAACACGTAGGGATGGGGACTGACCAAAGCAGTTTAGGCAGCGATGTATGAGCTCATCCAGACTGGCAGCACTGGCGCTGGGAGCAGAGCTGGGGCTCTGCAGGGCCCGGCTGATGTCCTGAGGACTGGGACATGTATTCCTCCTCCGCTGGACCAGCTTTCTGCTCTTTAGCACACCAGAGCTCTCCACGTTGGGTTTCCTGAGAGGCAGGCAGGCAGACAGACACGCACACACACACACACACACACACACACACACACACACACACACACACACACACACACACACACACACACACACACACAAATAGGGAGTATAAGTAGACTAGAAATAAGTAGAGCAGAGTGTGGTGAGGTAGTGCAGGTCAACCTCTGAGGAAATGCAGCTCCCCACATCTGATAAGATGTGCTACAGCACTGCAGCTGTCTGAACCATCATGCACAGGCAGAACAACTGCAAACAAACGCACTGCTTTCTGTGTTAGTAGCCCTGAAGCCACCTGGCAGACAGATAGTGGCAGAACGGTCCAAAAAACAGATTTGGACACACTGTGTGTGTGTGTGTGTGTGTGTGTGTGTGTGTGTGTGTGTGTGTGTGTGTGTGTGTGTGTGTGTGTGTGTGTGTGTGTGTGTGTGTGTGTGTGTGTGTGTGTGTGTGTGTGTGTGTGTGTGTGTGTGTGTGTGTGTGGGGGGTCCCCTGAGGATCAAGAGAGGCACAACATTGACCCTGCGATAAACAGGTGTACTCTATTTCACCTCTCTGTGTTGATGTGAAGTGTTTATGCACATTTGATGTTTTTTGCTTTGGTAAAAGTGCTAACCTCCCTTTCTCACACCTCACACATGTGTTGTTTTCAAGTCATTTTAGTGCTACAAAGGAAATTAGTTAAATTAGTTAATGACTATCTATAATATTTTATCTAATTCAATTATTATAACTATAATTATCATGGCTACTATAACTCCTTTTACAAATTGCTGTGTATATTAAATGGTTTTACTGTGTGACTGTAAGGTGTAGCTACATTACTACAGCACTTTAGATCTTAAAATTAGGCTGAAAATTATACTTTTACTTTTCATTCAAGCGCAATATTACATCACATTTGGATGAGGTCAGTGCAACAATACATCACACATCTAATTCTAAAGTGCAAACCATTGAAATTCTCAGGATTTCCTTAGGAAATTAACTCACAGCCTCTGATATGTATTCACTTTGCCATCTGACACCTTGCCTGTAAACTCTGAACAGCAAGAAAGGACAGCATGTAAAAACTGGGCAACCTGTTTGCAAGTTTTTTTTGAAGTTGTCTGACAAACACTTGCTGTCAATAGAAAAATCTATAAATAGAAAAATATGAATGCTATGAACATACAGTGTTGTCACCCCATCTTTACCTCTCGTGGTTGAAAAACACTAAATAGTTAATCTCCCTTTATTTTTTTAATATTTTTTTTTATAAGGTTTCTGTGGTTTACGATGAACTCATCACAGCTCACAGACACACCCCAATTGAACCTGTGAGAAGGGCTGTCAAGAGGACATCACTTTGTTATAAGGGACCACAGCTGTAGGACAATGTCAATGCTGATCATATCTACTTTAGGTTTCAATATTACTCCGCAAACAGAAGGAATTTGGGTAGAAAAGTGCTGACAGTAGTTGTGTTCAGTGAGGAGTTTGGTTAGATCACACCTTTTGGCGGTACCCTACAGTGAAACTTGATTGATTTGGGTCCACTTGCAACTACACAAGAATTTTGAGCTCATGAAAATCAGATGGAAACAAGCCTTTTATGTGTATAATTGTGCAGTCTTAATGTGGAGCTAGTTTTAAACATTTTTGAAAGGGGACTCCCTTGTTTCATGATGCAATTAATGCTTCCTCTTCAGATCAGGGGCTCAGTTTAACAGTTTAGCAATGTCTAATGGTATTTCACAATAACAAGTAAATGACTGACTTTTCATACTTCTTTAGATTTAAACTTGTATCTTGGCTTTAGATTGCAGAAGACTTAAAGGTTTGAGTCACAGGCCTCCTGCCAAATTGTTAAATGACACCAAAGTTTAAATAAAAGTGTAAATGAAACCTAATGAGTGTGTCAACCTCCTTCAAAAAGTTTTCAGTCATTCTGTGTTTTACTTGAGAATTTCAGGTTTCAAGTTTTTGTCCTCATGTATCAACAGAAGCAGTGCGTGTCGTGTAATGCACTGAAACTTTGTCGGCCTCTATATTTCAGCTCATATGATGACATTACCAGGAAACACTGTGAGTTCAGAGAATTGGTGAAGTTCCCTGAATGACCAGACCTACATCCCCTTCTCTTAACCTGTGTTTGTATGCGCGGCTCATTTCCCCAGCCCACTCTCATTCTCAGCACAAACACACACACTCACAGGCACGCACGCACGCACGCACACACACACACACACACACACACACACACACACACACACACACACACACACACACACACACACACACACACACACACACACAATAATGTATTACTCAACATACACATGCATCCACCCTCCAGTCTCACAAGATCGTTGGGTTTTTTGCTTTATGTACAACAAATGAACGGACACTCATGGATGCACGGTTTCATACAGGTGTACGGGGTGACGTTCACTGATGTATTTATACCACCAGCTGCTTGCTTGCCTGGACGAGCTGTTCCATGCAGCCATCACAGTCATTGCACTACTCGTTCCTCCCTCAGCCATGACCGGATTCAGATTGTGCCACTGCCTCATTACACCAGCTGGCTACTGAATCCCAAACACTAACACTAAACAGCACAGTGTGTACCTTCATTAGATACTCTGTAATGAGGATAGGACCTCTCTGTGAGTTGATGATCCTATCTCCATTTCAGAAACCATTAAACAATATCAAAAAGTGTTTACATTTTTTTTTTAAATCAAGCTTGGAGGAAAAACAAGGCTGTTCTTCTAATATCCTTCTATATGATTTTTATCTCACAGCAGTAATATGTTTAGCTTATGCCTAGCAATCTCAAATAGACACTTTCTTTTTAATGATAATGTATAAATTATACATTATTATACAGTCCCCAACAACAGTTGAAGGAGCCCAGTGAAGCCACTGGGCCTCAATGGGCTCCTTCAACTCTACCTTTGTGCAAATTAATATATGACTCCAAGTCTTCAGCTAATGACTATTTCCACTATTAACTGGTCTATTCATTTATTAAAATATAAAATGTCAATAAATTGTTAAAATGGCCATAATATGTTCCCAGAGCTCTCAGTAACATATTCAAATCATTGTTTTTTTGCAGTAATATAAATATGAAAGCAGCAAATCCTCTCAGTTAAGAAGGACAGGTGTCTGCTTTTCCACTTTTGCTTTAATTAATGACTTTATTTAGCTTTATTTTTAAAAAATGTTGTCCTTTACTATATATACAGTGTGTGAATATCTTCATATATGCATTATATACTTTTTAGGTTTTTGTATTTTATAACGTGCAAACTAATGTGTAAGCAAATAGCAAGACTTATGAACTATAATATAAAGGCTTAAATGATCATGACCTATTAAATATAAACAAACTGATGAATAAAGTAATCCTTTCAACATCATATAACTTTACTGTCTTTGATTTTCTTATCTCAGTGCCCTTTACAACTTGTCATCTCTGTCTTTGACTCAGAGTGAATCCAGCTCAGTCTGTCGAAGCGATGGCTTCGACAGACCGAGCGACGCAATCGTCGCTACTACAAACAGAAGTGCTGATGGGGAAATGTTATTGATGTCATGACGTTTGTCAGGGAATTTCCCCCTGAGTGCTGAGCAGGTAATAGGCAGCCGAGCAGTCAATGGTCTCTTTTCTGTGTAATGAGCTGAGGAGTCCTGTTGGTAAATACAGTCAAGAGAACGGCGAACTCCCATGCAAATTTGAGCACAGTTAGATACTGTTTGGACATTTGAATTCACCTTTTCCCAAGAATCTGATAAACAACACTTCTCTTTATTTAACAGCATCATATCACTGATTTGGTTTTAGGAAGTTCTTCCAAACCTCCTTCTTTTTTTCACCCACTTTTTTCCTCTTTCTTCATCCTTGTTCTATTCAAGCCATTCAGGAAACAGCTTCTCCTTTTTTTTCTTTGGAAATCCCCCTCTCACTCTCTTTCCCATCCATGTCAGGACTCCTGGCTACAGATCCAGTCCCCTTCCCTCCCTCTCCTCCCTCTCTCGCTCTCACACTGGCGGGGGGATATGCAAATTCCTCTCTTTCTTCCCTTAATTGATTAATTGAAGCAAGGGCCCTTTGAAGGCCTTGTTTGTGTGCTGCTCTTTTTCTCTCGCTTTCCCCTCTCACAACCTGCGTTCTTGTTCCCCCCTCTGCATCAAGGGGATGCATCTACTGCAATGAGCCATTCATCCATTTGGTCCAACATGAAGTCACTGTACCAACCATTGTAGTTAGCATTGGAGAAATTGCAGCAACAGTCCACAAATCTCTTCATCTGTTTTGTGTGGGGAGATGATGTTTAAACTGTTTGAAATGTGGCCATAAATGAACAGGCAAGGAAAACACACCTGAACTACTGCACACACCTTTTGCATCAATACATCTTTAAAAACTCACACACTCCTTTTCTTCTTTTTGTTCTTGACTGATACATTATTATTATTTCCTTTTCTTTTGCCCTCAAGTCTCATTGTAACAAAATGTATTTGATATTTTCTTGTTCTTGTGTTAACAAAACCTAATCCTCACCCTGTGTGTTAATGCTAAACACTGTAGGGGATGTACAGTAATGTGACCTACTTTTTCAGTCCACCTCAGGTAGCTCAATCACACGTCATTTCTAACTTTAATATTCAACACAACCCTTTCATTCCAGGCAATAAGAGCTGTGGTCACAACTGCAGCAGTACAACAGCACCAATGTAGGGCTATTAAAGCTACCTAACATATAGTTTCTCAACAGTATCTAAGCTCAAATACACACACACACACACACACACACACACACACACACACACACACACACACACACACACACACACACACACACACACACACACACACACACACACACACACACACATACACACACACACACACACACACACACATAAATATCCCTGGACTGACATGTAAATTCAGACTACTGGACAGAATGGAAAAAGCAGAACAAACTTCCATGGAAAGGTGAGCAGGCAGAACTCAACAGGCACGTAACAACTGTTGAATGTCAGGGCTTGCTTGTGTGCAGTACACACAAACAATTTGAGAAGTTGATATTTTTCACTGATATGCAGGTCAAACACATTAGCTGTGACCGTGTGCCAGTGTGTGACTTTTGTGTGTGTGTGTGTGTGTGTGTGTCTGCTACCTGTGCTTTGATACACACATAAAGCTCGCTCTGTCTCCATTTGCACTCTGGCTAGATTTAAATAAACAGCAGAAGAGACACACACACACACACACACACACACACACACACACACACACACACACACACACACACACACACACACACACACACACACACACACACACACACACACGCGCACACACACACACACACACACACATATACGCACTCACTAAGCGGAAAATAAAAGTAAATGCCCTCATTTCTCTTCGGCTTGACAATAGCTTTCGCACAAACCACACTGCATCTCAGATATAACCTCAAGGTTCACACATTTCTGCTGCACACAGAACGCTCGCTGCTGACACATACTTAGACTTACACTTGCTGAGAAACTGAACTGCAAGCGTGTCTGAGCAGCAGACTCTCAGTTTTGTTGCACCCTCTTCTTTTCTTTAAAAAAAAAATTACCTCTTGGTCTTGTTCATTGCAGAGCTCTTCTCCGCGGCGGCACTCCTCCTCCACTGGTGTTCCCACGGGCATCTGAGCGTGTCTCTACAGCTCCATGGTTGACCCTGCTCCTCCTCCTCCTCCTCCTCCTCCTCCTTCTCCTCCTCTGTGTCCTCTATGTGTTTCTGTGCCCAGGGAAGCGACACTGGGCACGAGACAGAGAGCTGCTGGGGGTGAAGGCTGCCCACCTACTAGTCATCGACTAAACTCCACGCCTAAAAGCAGCTTCTCTAACCACTCTGCACGTCAACCTGTCTCTATCTCTCTCTCTGCTATTTGAAGATGTCTATCAGCCACAAATCAGCAACAAAACAGACTTCATGCCTCTCCCCCTGCTACAGAGCAGGCATGTTAAAGAGGAAAAAAGCTTCAAAACGATCCTCGAAGTACAGTGCAGGTCTAACAAAAGTAATTCACTCGCCTCTTCAACATAAACAAGTCAGCATCTTAAATGGAGGAACTGGCTCTGACAGATAGGGGAACTCACATCAGTTTCTCTGTGTGTGTGTGTGTGTGTGTGTGTGTGTGTGTGTGTGTGTGTGTGTGTGTGTGTGTGTGTATGTGTGTGTGTGTGCATACACAAGGGGGAGGGGAGACAGGACAGAGAGAGAGAGAGAGAGAGAGAGCGAAAGAGAGAGAATAGTGAACACAAATGCAGTACCAATAGAGGAAGGAGGAGGAGAGTTACAGAGAGAGATAGTGATGAGCAATCATCTGAGCACCATCAGTGTACTCCAGGAAGCGACATCTGTGTGTTTTTTTTTTTCACAGCATCAACATAGCAAAAAAAAATTAGGCCACACCTAAATGTCACTTTTTTCATGCAGTTTTCAAGGACATTGAGTGAACTTGGCAAAAGAATCAGTTCCTGAAAAGTAATCAGCTGTCTGATAACATTGTTAAATCTTGACTTGCGTCTCCCTTCTAGATTTGTTCATCTAGGGTCTCCAGGGTCCCCAAAATCAAGTCTATCATCCTGATTTCTTCCTTTTCTTTTTTCTTTTTTTTTACTCCCTCTGTCATTTCTCAGGATGGCAAGTGATTACACAGGGAGTTAGTGTCTGTGCTTTTGAATGTAGCCGTGCAGCTGGACAGAGGGACTCAAAGGCATCCTTGTTTGAACACACCAAAAGGAAGAGGCGACCAAACAGGGGACATTAATGTGCCCAAGTCTGCAGAGGTGGCTTCTTTGGTGCAGGAAGCTGACTGGCTGGCAGAGAAAGTGGGCGATATGGCATTCAAAAGCAGGGAAAAACACACAGAGCAGGGCTCCTGCAGTCATTGCATGCATCCAAAACACCTAAAAATGCATTTTGAATTTGCATTAGAAAGTATAGATAGAAAGTGGCTCATTGAAGGACTTGAGCAGGGTACATGGAAATGTCGCAGATGACCAAAAAGTATTTAATGCTATTTCCTGGCAATGTGGTAATCTTACTGTAATCTTAAGCAATATCTCTTCAAAACAGGAAGAATTGCAGTAAACTCTGCTGGTAAATCTAAGGACACACACTAAAAAAAAGAAAGTAAAAAAAAAATAGAAAAGCTATTGACTTTCATTTTTTAAAATCATTATTCAACAATACTTAACAGGTGTTGCACCCTCACTGTGAATCTTAATGACACCCACCTCATGCATGTTTTGTGACTAATGTGTGAAACTGTGAATTTCCTTTTATCAGAGAATTATTTTTGACTTTCCAGTAAAAGGGCAGAGGTCATTCAAATTGTCGGTATTGGTATTGACGTAAGTTACAATAATGGCAACGAAATGAATAGAAACTGAAATTCACAGCTTATTTTAACAGGTTTTGTGTTAAATTTAGTATGAACGGGGCGTTTAAAGTTCAATAAACTTACTTCATATGTTTGTAAGAAATGTGAGTTATTCTTTTAAGTCTTGATAAATGTGTTAACTTGTGTTGTTAGCAAAGTAGCACTAATAAAAAAAACCAGTGCAACCAGTGTATATTTAGTGGCATCTAGGTGAGGTTGCAGATTGCAGTTGATCACCTTTGGACAATCTATGTAGGCCACGAAACTTGCAAAAAACAAATAAACAAATAAACAAAAAAACAACAAAAAACCTCAAAAGGCCCTCTCTACAGCCAGTGTGTGGTTTGTCTGTTCTGGGCTACAGTAGAAACATGTGTAGATAGAAGTGGCTCATTCTAAGATAACGAAAACACAATTATTCTTATTTTCAGGTGATTATACACTAATTAAAACATACTTATATGATATATTATATACCATTTCTGCCAATATATCCCACTAAATCTTTACACCATCGTCCTTTAAGTTTCAGTTGTTTTCTGGAGCTGTTACTTATTTCCCTCTTTTGAATGAATCAGCAGAATAAACAGCATCCGACCTTCATCTCAGTCCATGCTTACCTTTATTAATTGCTTCCGTGAGTGAGTTTTTTAAAAGTTATTGCAGTCTTTATGAGTCTATTAAGAGTGTAAATCTCTGTACAATATCGCCACCTTGAGGCATGTCACCGCAACTGCAACATTTAAGCAGAGGCGGATTCATGATTTGGCAAAAGCAAGCAGATCACTTCTTCTTAATCGGGACTCTAACTCCCAGAATTCATTTTTATTTCTGCTACAGTGGCGTATCACCTCCTCCTCCACCTCCGCCTCCTCTCTTCTCCTCGGTTTTATTCGCCGGGCGGACGGAGTTACATCCCGGAGAGCAGCAGCAGCGTCCCCCAAAAACATCTTATTCGCGCTGCCGGCTGCTGCAGCAGTGGGAGATGGGCGAGAAGCACGGCATGCTGAGGGATACCAGATGGAGACTGAGGTAAGGATAATGTGTGTATGTGTGCACCCTGTCTCTCTCTTCTGGGGTGGTCACCGGGAGTGTGTGATGCGCTTTTTTCCGCTCAGACTTCAAGCTTTTTTTTTCTGTGTCTGGTGCATCTCTCTCTCTCTCTCTCTCTCTCTCTCTCTCTCTCTCTCTCTCTCTCTCTCTCTCTCTCTCTCTCTCTCTCTCTCTCTCTCTCTCTCTCTCTCTCTCTCTCTCTCGCCTGGTCTGTCCAGGAGGGGTGTGCCTGCCACTGACACTCATGCAGATCCACCGTTTTCCTTCAGGAATGCATCAGTCTGCACAGACAGAGCTGCTGATAATTGTGAGATGATATCACATTTTTTATAGGCCCGTGCGTTAGAAGTCTGCACATTGTGTATCCATTTTTTGTGTGTAAAATAGTGAAATATCTCTTTCAAGCTAAAAGAAAAGAATGCTTAAAGGGTTTTATTCAAGTTTTATGGAGACTGACAGGCAAGCTGAATGGAAA
The DNA here is from genome assembly GCF_963691925.1 of Scomber scombrus. Classification (NCBI taxonomy): domain Eukaryota; kingdom Metazoa; phylum Chordata; class Actinopteri; order Scombriformes; family Scombridae; genus Scomber; species Scomber scombrus. The sequence continues at coordinate 23,148,287 of NC_084974.1, forward strand.
TCCACTCAATTTACTGGGAAATTAAAATGGATGTTTACAACCAGGCTGCAATAAAATCTCTAAAATGAGAGAAAATACAGAAAAAAGAGCCAAAGGAGACATCTTCAAAAAGCTTGTCACAGCCAACCAACAATTCAATAACCAAGTATATTTATAGAGAAAATAATAGAATTTAAAAGACAGTAAAAAACAGCAAATCCTCATGTTTTTCTCTCTCCATTTTTTGCTTAATCATTAATCATTAAAATCACTAAATTCCTCATCAGTTTTCTAATAATGAGTCACAAATGAAAGAAATAAGAAGAAAGGGGGGGAAATAGATGAATGATGCTGGCATTGTAACATCACGCCTGGTGAGCCAGACACAGGAGGGCCCCCCACCCCCTTTTAAATCACTACACTGAGTTTTATTTTATTTTTTTGCAACTATAGAGATGTCTAGAGGTTTTTAACAGGGATATTACCACAGTTAAATAATGGTGACGTTAAAACACACAGTTGGTAATTAATTACTACTGTTAGTGCACCTTTTGCTGCTTAAAATGAAGCATAAAACCTGAAATTTTATGGGGGGAAGTGTGAAAAGTACAGTTTAAAGTGTGACATAATGTCTGTACACAGCAAAGCGTCTCATCCTGTTATTTATTGAACTGTAAGAAAACATGAGTAGTATCCACATCACTGAATATGCTCCGACAGGTTTTAAGTTTCTCCAGGATAAAGGTGATTTTTAAGTGAAGAGTGTAGATCGCTGAAATACAGTGAAATGATCATTGAAAAATAGTGCTGTTATTAGTTATTATTCATTTAATCGGATATTCAATCAACAAGAAATTAAGATAAGATAAGATAATATATTCCTTTATTAGTCCCACGATGGGGAAATGTATTCACCATTCATCATTTATACAGTTTAAAATATTCAATTTATCTATTCATTTCTATGTCAAGCAAAAAAAATCCTGAACCTTTGCTAGTTCTTGCTTTTAAAAGTGAAGTTTTGCAGCTTTTCTCTGTGTGTTTTAAAAACTGCCCCTCAGACAACATCTCAAGACATGAGTTTGGGCTCTGGAAACCTGAGGTGGGTTGTTAGTGATTATAATCTGACATGTTACTACATTAAAACATCTATTAAAGGCTCTGTAGACTTATTTTTTTAAGCGACTAATGATGGAGTCCTCAATGAACATGAGATGTACTGTATTCATGCTTTGTCTCATTAGTTTAAGAAGAAAGGTGAATCAAGTATCTCTGTACATTGACCAATCAGAGTTTAATCGTAGCAGAATCTGAATCTAATGATTTTGGTTAGATCGGTCAAATCCGATCAAACCACACCCACACACTCTTCCTCTCTCAACTGCTGTATGTCGTGTGATACAGACATCTGGATCTTGTAAATATCTCCCCTTGGATGCGTAGCAGCTCATGTAGTGTTAATAGACTCATACACACTGTTTCTGAAGGTGTGTGAGTGCAGATGACTTATTCACTTTTAAGAGTTAAGGTGTGTGTGTGTGTGTGTGTGCATCTGCTCTCGCACACTCCCCAAAGGCTACTGAGTCCTCACCCCTCCATTCCTTTTATAGCCTCAGACATGTGGAGGGAGGAAGGGAGAGAGGGAGGGAGAAAGGTGAGTGTGTGTGTGTGTGTGTGTGTGTGTGTGTGTGTGTGTGTGTGTGTGTGTGTGTTGGAAGGAGGGGGGGGGGGGCAGCCTGTGTGAAGGAGTGGCCCACTTCTACAAACATGGTGGCATGGTGGGATGGGGAATGGTGTAAATGTATAACAAGGTGTCTGCTCCTCCCATCCTCACCCATCTGACACCCCCCTCCCCTCCCTTCCCCTCCCTTCTCCTTCTGCGGTTGGGTGGGGGGTGGGTGGGGGGGTGCATAAGGCGAGAGGAGCCGGGGAGAGCCTCACCTCCCCGTCACTCTCTCTCACAACACCGTGAGAGCCATAGGACTCATGCTGTCCTCCAGCACACCCACACACACTAGCACCAAGAGCAAGAGACAGTGAGAGAGAGAGAGAGAGAGAGAGAGAGAGAGAGAGAGGGGTACAGCAACAAGGAAGGAAGGAGAGTGACTGAGAGAGAGAGAGAGAGAGAGAGAGAGAGAGAGAGAGAGGTGCAACGTGGAGACAGAGAGGGAGGGACAAGACAAAAGGAGATAAAAAATCCAAATCCTGAAGAGAGAAAACTAAAGGATTTTCTCTTCTCTCCCGAGGAGCTGCGAATAACCCTCGGCGAAGGATGGCAGAAGGGGGAGATGGAGAGGAGGAGATTCAGTTCCTGCGAACGGTGAGTCCTGCTTTAGTTTGCTTTTCGGGAGGGCTAACCTGCACTGAAGAGGAGGAGGAGGAGAGAGAGGAGTTTTAGGGGTTGTAGAAGGAAATATAGAGTTGTAAGAACAGAGAGAAATACTGTTTTAGAAACAGTCAGAATACTCTAGCTGATTAAGCTCTTGACCAAAAATTTACTCCTGAGGTTTCAGCATCAACTTCACAGCTCAAATGTTGACCCGCTTTTTCTTCATTTCAACACATATGCTTTCCCAGGCCCTGGATATTTAAGTCAAATCTGTAGTTGCAGATCTCTGAGCCAAGCCTAGCTTCTGTATATAGTTGACTATTTTTGCGCCGCCCTGGATGTGCCATGACCCGCTTAATAGTTGCTCTCTTTAAACTTGGTAATTGATTTCTTTAATCTCTTGTGAGCGCAGAAATCTCTGGTTGGTAACCTACATTAGATGATCATATTTTGATATTTTACTCATTGTCTCACCTAATCAGCTTTATGTATGACTTCCAGAAGGTTCTGGGTTTAAGAATAGGTGGGTAACAGTGTATGTGTGCATATGTGTGTGCGTGTGTGTGTGTGTGTGTGAGCACAGATAGATAGACAGGGGCTGGTGCATCTGTTAGCATCGTTATCTATTTATATCTGAGGAAAGTAGAGCCTGTCAGTGTGGGGTGAGGAGGTAGTGCAACAAGCTACCCAGAGCCTGCAGGGGACAGCTGGCCCAAAGGCTGCATGTCTTCTACGGAGAGGCTAACACACAGTCACGGTGTGGAGAGATATCAACGTCACACTCTCATTCTCAGTGGGGGAATACCCCAAAAAAGACCCAAAACAGCTGAGTTGGTGAATTGTGTTTCCACAGCTAAATAGAGGGAGCTAGAGAGAGGGATGTACTAGCTGAAACATACTATATTATTTTGCTATTTATTCCATTTGGTGATGTTTCTGTGTATCTGAATAGGGCGACAACTGACAATTATTTTCATTATTGATTCATCTGCTGATTATTTTCTTAACGAAATGTTTGGCCCAGTATAAAATACATGTGAAAGCCAGTAAAAACATTTCTAGAGCTCAAGGTCACATATTTGATTTGCTATGATGTCAGACAAGGAAAATAATAAGACAAATCTCATATTTGAGAAGAAGCTGAAACCAACATGTTTGGCTTTTTTGCTTGACTTAAATAATCAATTGATGATATTAAAATAGTTGCTGATTGATTTTCTGTTCGTCAACTAATTGATAAATTGAGCAGAAAAATGGGATCAGGGAGTCAAAAAGGTTGAGATTATTTATTTATTATTCACTTGGAAGATGATTTAAATCACTGCAAAAGTCAGTGTTTCTATCTAAAAAGGGGCGACATGGTTGAAATCAATAGAATAATGGTCCGAAATCCACATCAGTATATTAATAGGATATCAATTATGACAAAAATGTTAAAAATTACACTATGACTCCACAGAAGGTGAATAAATGATATTACTAAATCGCTGCCAGGCTCTATTTCTATCAATAATCATGTGAGATCCTGGTACTGCACTTCTTATCCAGTTAGCTGTGTAATAATACTAATAATAATTCTAGTAATAATAATTATAGTTCAAGTACAAAAGAGCACAGCGACGGCATGCAGGAAGACCACAATCAAATTATACTAATGGACAAGATTCCTTTCAGGCTCTTGAAGTCAGCTCACAACATTCAGAATACAGCAAATTACGGAGCAACACAGCTGCTGCTTCTATTACTAAACCATGAAGAGTGTTTTCAAAAAAAAAAACTTCTCTTTATAAAGCAGCAAATTAATTGTTAGATACATCAGCCAAAAGCTTTGAATGCCTTTAGAGGGTTTGTCATTTGGTTTTGAGAGGCTCGGTTAAGATTAAACTATTAGACACCAACACTTCAAAAGGCAAAACAATGCAGCTATGCGTGAATTATTTATGTCTCGGGTACTTCAATGGGTTTATCTTTGACACTAACGCTGTAGGGGTCAGGGGTTTATATCCAATCAGGGCACGCACACAGGGCTAAAAACGTGTTTGTGGTTTCTGTAAGGCGCTTTAGTTTAAAGCATCCACCAAATGGTCTGTGTGTTATCTTCTTGTCTTTTAATTAGAGGCCAGTGATGGGAGGCATTGTGTGAGTCAGCTGTTTTTTTCTCTCTGCTGGGGTTTTTACCTTGGGTTGTATTCGGAGGAGGTGTGATGAGTGGGAGTGGGAGCACAGAGGAGTTCTTACCTCACCTGGAGCAGCAGACTGTTGTCATATATTAATCTGATATCTTTTTTTTTCTTTTTTTCTTTTTTCTTTTTTCTTTTTACAGTTACATAACCTGTCATGAAGGTTTACGGCCTGTGTGGCAAGACTCGCTTTTCCTCAGATTGTCAGAAATTGTTTTCTATTAATAATTTTCAACAATTTAATGCAACTTTTTTTTTTTTTTTTTTTTTTTTTTTTTTTTTAAATATGTGAGCAAATTCAGCCTTTATGTTTAAATAAGTGCTATTTTCATCACACCAGCATGCTTTGTTTAGATGAACATGTATGTTACTCGTGACTCGAACTTGGTTTAATAATAGCTCCAAAGAAGCTGAAGATGAGTCATTATAACATTAACTCCAAATGAAATAAATAAAAAATCTCACACACTGAATTTTGGTTTATTATGCCAAAGCAAATGTGTCCCAAAAAGTAATTTGCTTTCCCGAAATATGCAGGCTTTATGAGCTCAGAGATACTTTTAGCATGTTAGTCATTAAGAGTAAAATTCCTGTGCTATAAGGAATGATTAATGATGTTTAAATAACACTGACTTACACACAGAAAGCACATAATCCAACATGTGCTTCTGATCTGGCAAAGTCTCATAACATTTTTGTTTTACTTCATTAAAGAGTTATTTTCACTCTGAAGAGCACCTTGTCTGCATGCATAGTATATCAAATATCACACATTTTTTAACCAAATACCTCGATATTGCAACAACATTGTAGGGTGACTATTGGTGCTTCCACAAAATATTTACACAATGAGATTTTTGGTCGATATTCATCAGTAATGTGGATATAATGACTAAACGAGTAAAGGCAAATAATAGAAGAGCTAGAACAGTGTGTTCACGTTACTTTAATGCAGCCTCTCAAACTAGGAAAAGACAACACTCATGCTATATCATGATAATCTAAGACGATACCTAGTCTCAAATCATGATATAAGACCGAGAGGTTAATAAACTGGCTTCATAGGAATTTATTAGTGATGCCGTCTTGAGTTAACAACCTTTTATGATGCTGTAATGTAACTGCATTATTCCTTAGTCATGCTCACTTCAGCCTCAGTTGCTCTTTATTATTTGCCCTCTCATATCATGATTTTATGAGGTTAAACTTTATGAGCTGAGCAATGAATAATAAGACACGTTGTGCGTTCACTTGAAGTCTCCCACAGTTTTAAAAATACTGAAAAAAATCCTCCTTGAATGAGATGATGGAGCATAAACACTACAGTAGGTTATTCGGTTATTCCACACCTGTCAACATGTGAGCGTCTGAGCGCTCCTGCAGATTGGTAAACTTGTTGTTGTCTTATTTGAGGAAGCAGCTGAAAAAAAGGACAGATTTTTAAATCCTGTCACTTTCCTCTGTTACTCTACTTCTTCTTTTTTTCATCCCTGCTGGGAATCCTCCAAATAAGAAGAAAAGCTGTGGGTGTGTGAATTTGTGAGTAAAGCAGTATTTTTTGTGTCCCTCATGAGCATGTAGCAGAGGAAAGGGAAGAGGAGATAAGATCCTTTAATGCTGAATCCTGTTGAGTGTGACAGATGGGGAACACGGGAGATTCTTAGTCATATCGGTAATTTTCAAACACATCAGTCACTCAGCAGGGCGGCTCTTTTTTATTCTGTTTTTATTGTGCTATTCTAATACAGGCCTAGGCCTGTGACTCATACTGTACAATACCGAGTGAGTGCAGTGTGGCCTGAATAGTTGTACAGTCTGTCGCCTGCTGTACAGTAAGTAGCAGGTTTCCGAAATCCTGTTTCCTCTCAAACGAAGTAGATGCCCCCTCATCAACCTGCAGGTATCCAGTATTCACCATCCTCCCTTAAAACAACAACACTCTCTGAAAGCACTCAAGCCCCCACATGTGCTCGCTATAGCCAGAAGTCTTTCTTTTTGCACTTTAGATGAAGCATCTCATCATTACACTATAAACACAGCTGGAGTTTGTATAATGTTGCTTGTTTCTCCACACTGATGACAGTAAAAGCTGTGTCACTGTTACACAATGTCACATTAGCGGTGTGAATCACAAAAGGCGAGCGGGTTTGAAGGCGGTATTCAGAGTTCCTGTCTGTAACAGCAGGTTCTTTTTATAGTGTGCCACTATAAGCGAGTGCACTCTGGAGGGAGAAAGCCAGAGGAGTCGGTGTCCTACTTGCCTGCATCCTTTTGGGAGACGTGGTTGATGTGTGATGTGTTAGATGTGTGTGTGCGTGTGTGTGTGTGTGTATCTCTGTGTGTGAGATCTTGTTTATTGTTGTAACGGTCAATTTTTTGGGGCAGTTGTGACACAAGCAGGCCTCAACGCCCTGTAGTAAATTTTATCATAATTTGACTACATTTTTTTCTTTTTTAGATGTCAAGGTTATTTACTCTCAAACAGCTTTCAAACAACTATAGTTCAATGTCAAACTGGTTTTAATACACATTGAAATAAATGTAGTTTAAATGCAGACACATTTTTGTTTCATTTTAAATTTAAGTACGATGTAGACCTGCTCTATGTGAAAAGTGCCTTGAGGTAACTTTTGTTGTGATTTGGAGCTATACACATTTTTTATTTAATTAACAAGTCAAACTTGAACATTTGCATATTTAAAAATGTGCATCAGCTGCAGAAAAATAAAAAAATGCTGCATTTTATTGCCATTTGTGTATATTGTGGGTGATATTATGAAAAGTCTGGCTACAAGAAATGTGCAACAACAAATTTGACCCTGAACAGCATGTAAGGGTTAAAGTAGACAACCATATGAACTATTCAGTGCTTTCAGGATAAATGTGGATTGTTGGCTGCTGTGTGTTTTTAGGTGGTGCCTTTTTTCAGGTTGGATTATGATAGCCAGGTCAGTTTTGGATCCAGTTACTAGTTTGTACAGCACACATATTAGTTAAGCTCTATTGTTTATACAGTTTAAAGTTACATTGACAATGCACATTAATAAACATATCTGTAAATGTGCCAGTTTAGCCATCTTGGCTGATTTTCAACTCCAGTTACCTCTTCTTTTATATCATTCTTTGTTTAATTAACAAAGAGTTGTTTATCACTTTGAGTGTTTGTCATTGTGTATTTATCAATTACTTTAATCCTTTAAAATTTCTTGAAATTAGACCTATATAGTATTCGTAAGGGATTCAAGAAGATTTTGAATAAATGCAGTGCTGGCCTGATCTCAACCTGCCTTCATCAACAACAACAAAAGGAAAAACACAGATGGCACAGTTCAAAAGCAGCAGCGACAAACAGCCCTCTACATCCCTGTCCTAAAGGATTATTCTCACTGAATTCTGACAAAACATTAACTCCTCTTTTTCAATATCTTTCTCTTTTTCTTTGTTCTTAAACACGTTTATCTTTCCCTTCTGGAGTGTAATTCTATCATGTCTGGATTGCTTGAGTTGCTCATTTCCATTTCTGCAGTTGAGATGATACATAACGAGAAAATCCCAAAAAATGTGAACATCCCAACTGTCTTTGTCGCCCCGTATCTCAGTATCAGATGAGGGGGTGAGAAGGGTGAGGAGGGTGTGAGCGAAGCCGAGCTTTAGAAGTGGTGAGCCCGAGAGATGAACACATCCCCGTCGGGTCAACAACACACACACATGCACATGCAGCACCTGTTAGTCTGCTTAGCTTTGGTCGCAGCAGTTTACACAATGAACAGGTGGCTGGTCTGGTCTGGTCTGCTCTCCAAGGCACGAGACAGGAACAGGGAGCGGGGGGATCCTGCAGAAGCCAGGTTTTGCAAAGTTACACAACTGTTACGCAAACTGCTGTCTGACTATGTGTGTGTGTGCGTGTGTGTGTGCGTGTGCGTGTGTGTGTGTGTGTGTGTGTGTGTGTGTGTGTGTATGTGTGTGCATAGAGGTTACATTCAATTCTCTGAAACACAGCAGCATAGTTGGCAAAACGGTTTGCATTGATGTAAAGAATAAAGTGTATGCAAATTGTAGTAAATAGTCTAAAATATGCAAAACACAATGCTAGTACAGCATAAAATGTTTTGTAGCTAAACAAGTCCAGACCCTCCCCCTTAAATATTTACACTGTCATGTCTCACTAAGCAAAAATGCTTTGTTTCAAAATCCCTAAAATCCTCCAGAATATGTGTGTGTGTGCAGCTGGAGTTTTGTCAGAGAGAAAAATGCTGGAGATGATGAGGTAAATATTAGACTTTTTTTCTGGATCCACACAGGGCAGTACAGTGCAGTTTGGCTCGAGGCGCTCGGATTTATGCTGCGAAGGTTGTCTGGGGAAATATGCCAGACGATACTTCTTCAGAGCTGTATAGGAACAAGGTCCTGTTACAACTAAAGAGATTCAAGAGAAGGATAAATGTATGAAGAGAGATTTGAGGATGTAAGGTAGAATAAAATTAAAAATCTGTAGTTGAAAATGTGAGTTTTTGTGATTTTCTTGGCTTTTCTGAAAGTGTACTTTGCATCCAATGTACTGTATATTGGAATATTTCACATCAAAGGCCATTGAGCTATAGTTTCATTCGGAGCAGGCGATGTTGCCTGCCTTTCACAATAAATCTCTCAGTGCCTTACTTTTCAACGTTGGGATTATGCATCAGTTTCATAGAGGGCTTGCTGGTCAGGAAAGTACCCTGCTTACTAAATTACAAATAGACTTTTCTGGAGGGATGTATTATGGATTCAAGCCAGCTAAAATAATTTATTTATCATGGTGCTTTCCTCTTGAATTGCTGTCTGCCAGACTTATCGTCTTATAAAAAAATGGGCAAAGGCTGTTTAATGTTTGATGTTTGGTAGTTTGTAGAGTGTTTAACTGAGCCAGCAGGATGAATCAAGCTGGTGTTTTTAGGCTGTCGGATCACGACGTGTCACGAAAAACCTTTAGTGTTTGTTAGGAGCTGACTTGTGAATGAGCACAGTTTGAACTAGACTGCAGTATCTGGTATCTGTCTGTGTGATCGTGCCAAGAGATAATAAAATATGGCAACATTATCATCCTGAATCCAAAGCAGGTCCAGTTGCCCGTGACTTAGCCCCCTCCTGGATATCATCATAACACTGTTTGGTAGATACTTTTCTTATTAACCTACAATACCAAGATTTTGTTGATATTTTCTTTTTGTAGCCTCTGAGAAGATTTTAACCCCTGATTCTGTATAAAGCACTGAGCTTTAAGAGAGCGCATATGATCACGCTCATGATATTTGAATAACTGAATCATCATTATTTCAAGCTAAAACAGACTATATGAGCATGAATGTCTGCTTCACAGTCTATTAAATAATTTAATCTGGTGGCTGCTGAAAGACAGAATGAAAGAGAGGGGGACAGAGAAGGAGAGAGAAAGATGAATGAATTAAAATGTTAAGAATGCCACTCATAAAACAGTAATATACACACAGTCCAACAACTCCCAAATATATTACATATCCCCTAGGGTTTAAATCTACTGCAGTGTGTTATATAAACATCTGGATTTGTGTATTAAGTACATACATAAATACACTGGAAGCAGTCTAAGTGATGATCTGTCCTTTCAATATTCTGCTTTAGTAATCTGTGATATTTTGGGGGGCAATGATTGGTTGTTTTGACTTATTTGCTTATTTCTCATCAGTCATAGGGCCTATCAGCTAGTTGTCCTGTGCTCAGTAATGTCCCGATGAGCAAGAGAGTTGCTGTTGGCTCTCTCTCCAGCGAGACCTCGAAGTATCTGCTGGTCAGCAAAAGGGAGGGAATGTGATAGTGACAGGTGCAGCCACCTAAAATAGGAAAGGAGTGGAGGGGGAAGGCCCGGAGCAGAGTGGTTGAGGTAATGGAGAGAAGTGAATAAGAGAAAAGAGGACAGCAATGAAATAATAAGAGTGCAGAGAAGAGAGGCTATTGGTGAGGAGAACAGATAGAAATTAGTAGTGTGGTGTGACAGACATGGAGTGACAATATTGTAAAGAGAAAGAGAGAGAAAAATGCAAAAAAGATGAAACTTTTAAATGTTCTTGTCTGTGTTTAGCTGAAAGATTTATTAGCAATAATTTGGCGCAGCACAATAACTTTTCTTGTCTCGAGCCACTTTAAACTTTTGTACTTCATAAGTTATCTGTAAAAGCCAGTCATCCATATCACATTAACCTAGACTAGAGATACACTCAAGAGGCTGAAGTGACTCCTGCATTACAGCATCAAGTATGAGACATTTTTCTCCAGGTTGTTTTCATGAGCTAAATAATTGTTTTGTTGTTTGTCTATCAGTTAGTCTACAGGGGTTGTTGTCCTGGGATTGCAGCTCCAAAAATACAACAGCCTGAAGATGGAAAGATGATAAATATTTCATAAAAAATCAGCATTTTCACAGTGTTTGAATAGAGCTAATTCTGACTAATTAGAGTTAATTTAGTCTGTGGTATCGTGATGCCAAAGCTGAGGGCAAGAAGCTTCTCCTTTGAGGCATCGCAGTAAAAGCTTTTTTTCTATACTGAAAATGTGAGTCACAGTATCTGATAGTTGGAAACATTTTTCTATATTCGTAAAGGTGGTCATGCATCATTATAAAAGGTTTAAGTAGATTTAATGGGCTGTAGAGTTATCACACTGTGTTGGTGCATCAGCCCCTGTGGACCCTTAATTCCAGTAAAATAACAAGCTAAAAAGGCAAATTACAAGTTGCTTATTATTTAATGTATGGACATGGTTAATACTACAATCATAATATTATTTGACTTATTTAAAAGAGGTTTGGAAAAGCCCACACTGTTAGAGATAAGCAGTAGATCGAAAAGATATTTGTCTAGTTGTTGGTAACTTCTTTAAAAAAAAAAAAATTCACCACATAAACCTGAGTGCTGTCCTGAATTCCTGCCTGGCTGCAAACACGGTAACAATTTATACAAAAGAAAACACAAATGAAAAGCAAAGAAAGCAAATGTGTCGTCTCTCTTAACCATCTCTCCTCCCACGTTATAATGCATCTAAAGACATTAAAATGTAAAAGACGCTCAAATGGCAGCAGTAGCCACCTGTGCAGTGCCAAATCTGTATCTATTGACAGTGATGGGTTAAGGTGATGGTTTGGCTATTTTAGAGGTAATAGGTAATAGGTGGTGTGTATGACTAATGGGCTGTATATAACCAAAACTCTCATCCAGGCCTTCATATTAACACATGCAATGATTTATTAAAAATAGGTAAAATGTACCCTTACAATCTTCTTTGAGACTGATGATACAAGACAGAAGTGAATTGAAGAAAAAAGTCTTGGAGAAAAGTGGTAGTTTTTTTTTTTTTCTTATAGAAATATTGGCAAGTAGAGACGGATACATGAGTGAAAGTGCATAATTTAGGAGAGGTAGAGTGCTACAAGGCTCTTTAGACTGCAGTCTTTGATGGAGGATGCTGATAGTGCAACTGCACAGTCTCTCCCAGTTTTCAAAGGGAACCCCCCCCCCCCCCCCCCCCCCCCCCCCCCCCCACACACACACACACACACACACACACACACACACACACACACACACACACACTGCCTGCATCCCATCACCAATCTCCCCTCTGCCTTATTGAACTGTTATCTTCTCCACCCACATACTGTACAATGCGCTATCCATCACTCTTTTTATGTCTGCTGGAATATAATCGATGTCTTGTTGGGGTGGTCTGCATCAGCACACTTTCATCAGGACATCAGGCTGAAATGAATGAGAGAATGAATTTATTGTTCATATGATAAGAATGATTTGCTTGCAGGGCAGATTTTAGGTGGAATTTTGTCAACTCAAAATTTTAGTGTGAGGTATGAAAGGCTGAAACAGTAAATCAATACTGAGTTGAAAATGTGGAAAAGCATTAATTAAACACAGATTAAAAGTCTTTGTGAAACATTTAAAACAATATAAAACCTGTTTTAATTGCTAATAATATATCAAAGTTGATTATTTCATTCATTTAAGCCAGGAAATGAACTTTTGGATAATGGATAATAATCTCCAGTTTCTCAGTTTTGCGTGTTGACTTTGAACACACAACAAATACTGAACCATAAATGATTATTTATTGGCTAGTGGAGAAGACAGACCTTCCAACTTCAGTTAAAAATATATCAGCACTTGGTTGGATGCTGGTGTTCATTTCCCATCATAGCATAAGTTGAGACAGTGTAAAAATGTCCCACACAATACCAGATAAACTGATCACTGTCAGCCTTACTGTCTATTTAAGGCTCTGTTGTCCTATCTGAACTTGAAGATCCTTCATAATCAGATGTTTTACAAAAAATGATAAAATAAATCAAATGATCTAAAAACACTGCCCACAGCAAGAGTTATGTTCACACATGTAGACTAACACCTCCTCGCCCATCCTAACGATATGTTTAGGAGAGCATGGGAGAATCTGAGGAACTGGATGTATGTCAGCGCTTTGCATCTGTTTGGTTCCTGTGTAGGGTGGGCAGCATGCCTGTTTGTCTGGGGAACCCTGGCTACCCTCTGTCTACAAGTGCACCAGCCCCAGAGAATATACAAAGGTGTCTGCTTTCAGGCACTATCTGTACCTCTGGTTGTAAATCAATGCTGCATTACACACCTCTATTTGTGCACATTGGTGTGTTTGTGTAACTGTCTGTCAGTTTAGATCCAATTGTCTCTCTATGTCTCCCTCTGACCCCGAACTTCCACATTGTGCACATGCTTCAGCCGCCAAGTCCAAATGTAGTTTGGCTGTAACCTTATACCCACGTGTTGATGGGGCATTGAATGTGTTATACGTACAAATCTTTACCCGTTGCAAGGTGCAAGTTCAGTGGGTCAGGTAGGTGATAACCGGCACATCCTGACTTTCACTCACCTGTCTTGGCGCCATTGAATATGGTCATGTGAGATTAACAAATAATCAGGAGTTGTAGTTGGCTTACAATAAAGCATCACATGTATCCTTCAAATCCTGAAAGCCTTCCTCTATTAATAAAACGATGAGTTAAGCCCAAGGGTTTGTGTGGTCTCTAAGTCAGCTTTTCACATGGTCAAATTGGAAGTGATTCTCACAGTGTGACTCTTGAAAGGACACTGCTCTATAGATGATGAAGCACTTGACGGAGTACTATTTCAAGTTGGAGTACCCTAACAATAAGAGTGGAATAACATCAACATCATACACCCCCATAGTTTCTCATACCATTGCTATGCTGACAATACCCAGCTCTTCCTATCATTCCCACAGGAGGGCCTCACAGGCTTGGCACGGATTGCGTCATCCATGCTTTGCTGACATCTTGGCATGGATTAAAAAAACCTCTGTAGGACCAAGCGCATAGTCATCCCAGCCACAGATCAATATCCAACTAGAATGGGGCTGCTGTGCTTAGTTGTCGAATCCCGGCTCCTCCAGTCTGCATGTCGATTGTCGATGTGTCCTTGGGCAAGATACTTAACTTAACATCCCTCGATGGCTGTACCAACAGTGTATGAGTGTGTATGTGAATCTTAATTTCCTCTTGTTGAGCAGGTTGGCACCCTGCATCTCAGCTTTTGTTATCAGTGTATGAATGTGTGTGTGAATGGTTGAATGTGGCTTGTAGTGTAAAAGCGCTTTGAGTGGTCGAAAGCCTAGAAAAGTGCTATATAAGTACAGTCCATTTACCATTTAAAATAAACCCAACTCATGCCTGCAAAGTCTGCCTGAAACCTTGGTGTCATGATTGATGACTAACAACAACTTGCATGAACACCTCCGCACCCGATGGCATTGCCTGCTGCCACCTACGTCCTATTGGACTTGAACTTAGCTTTATGGCACTTACTCATGTTTTTCTCTCAATATGTGCATTATTCTCATTGTAAAATAACAGGTCCAACCATATACTAGCAAAGTGCTGGTAAATACTGGATGAGGCTTATATGTTTTACTGCACCATCAGTCAATTTTGCAGGTAACCAGCCATTTTCTGTCAAGGTTTTGCAATGTGGTTCATATCTATATCTATTCTTGCCAGGCTAAGTCTGCAAAATATCTTGTTTTAAAATCAATTTGTGTGATGAAAAAAATGGACCCTCCATGGACCCAACAGAGACTTATAATACCCAATTTCTTTACACTCATGGCTTCCAATAAAAGTTTCCATAGTTACTTACTGTGTACATTTTCTATATCCTGCAGTTAATCAAAATCCAAATTATATATATTTTTTAAAATAATAGTAATAGTGCTTATTTTTATAGCATTTTCAACATCATGTTTACAAAGTGCTTTATAGATATAAAAAATGGAGTCTAGTGCCTGATCTCTTGAGCTTCCTGTAGGTCCTCTCTGCCTTTTTCGATGTTGACTGCAGAAGTAGATCAATTGAAGCAGAGTAACAGGTCTGCCATGTGAGACTATGGTTGTAAAATGGTTTGAAGCCACAGGGTAGGACTGCTGTATAACGTTGGGGGCATAGATTGTCTACAGTTGTCATCTGATCACACACAAATGTCTCCGAGCAATGAGTCACTTGGTTACTTCAGTCTGCTTTTAGACACCCGCAAGCTCGGTCCTATAACCTTAACGGGGACTACGCTCTGGGTCTGTGTGCACCGTCCTCAAAACACACTCCAGTCCATGTTACTCTTGTTCAGCCCAGTTCAGCTCAACTCTTTCTGTGACCGTATGACTTCTCTGCAGTGAAGTCTGGTTTTAATCTACATTCAGCCCTGAAAAACAGAGATCCATGTCATTATAGTGCATGTAGAGTAGCGATCACTCTGAAACTCAGCTTTGAAGAGGGTGAGTAATAGGTATTAATGTTGTTGTGCGAAGGAGTTGGCAAAGATTTAACATTATTAAGAACTTGATATCGCTTTTTCACATGAGAGTCATTCATTTTGCTAATAGTCATGTTTGTAATGCCCACATACAGCTTTAATAACACTCGAGTTGCATATTGAGTGGTGTTGCTCACGTCTGCAGTGAGGGAGAGAGAGGGCACATTGCTCCACTTTCCAGAGTGCAAAGCAGGGAACGCGAGGACAGGACAGAGGAGACGTTTCTAGGCTGAGGAGAGATAGATGATAGCCCAGCTAAAGGAAGACGGGACACTCTTCAGCCAATGAAACACTAGAGGCCTCTGGGTATAAGAGAGGAGGATGTGTTATGAGGTCACTGATATGCATCACTTTCCATTTTCCTGCTACGTGCCATATACATAGACATGCAAACTCCTGCGCTGCCCTCGGCCTTGCTTTTAAAGTGCCTGCCTATTATCCAAAACACTAAGCCATGACACATCGATGGTGCAGAATCATAAGGGAAAGACTGCGAGGAGGTCAAGAACTTGGAGATATGATTAATTAGTTGTTAGACGAAAGGCGAGAGAAGTCAGGAATCTGTCCAGAACTGAGAGAGAGAGTAATATTAGTCAGTTTAAAAGATCAGCGTGTAAGATTTAGTGAAATCTGTCATGAAAAAGCAGAGCAGGTTGACACAAGTGTAAGAGAGCAGGGGTGCAGAAAAAGGCTTTTATTTCATGGACATGTGTACAAAAACCTAAATTAGCACTGAACAGAACCAACGAAAATAAACAAAAAAAAAACTGATGAAACTAGACAAAGGATCCAACAAAGACTGAGAAGAAAACCAACACTTTAATGCAAACCAAACTAATCAAACAACAGGGAACATGTGTCGCAGGTGGAGCTGATAGGCTATATGGAATACACAAGGAGCACGGGCAGGGCTAACGAGGAAAAGGGCAGGTGTGAAGAGGAGCACACAAAGAAAACACAGAGCAAACTGAAAATCAAAACCAAAATATAAATAAGCTAAATCAAATGACTGAACACACACTGGGAACCAAGAGAACACAAACAGTCCAAAAACATGACGTCATGACAGACATCTAGACATCTAATATTCATAAGTATGTTTAAAAGAGTGTGTAATCCCATTAAAATTAGTATAGTTGAGTTTTCGTCAGCTTATTATGAGCCTTTTTATATCTCCTTTTCCATAGAGGCTACAGTAGCTCTGGCTCTAGAGAGGGCCTTTCATATTTTTGTGAGTTTTGCGGCCAACATTGGTTCTCCTTAACACTTTGAAGGGGAGGGGGTCAGGGGCAGTGGTATTCATTTGGTCTCAATCTGCACCCTCACCGCTAGATGCCAGTGATCTTACGCCTCGGTCCTTCAAGTGATGGATCCACTTGCACAATGACTGAGTAGAAGGAACAGCTGAGAATGCCAAGTGTCAGGTGTGGGTTTCACAGGGGAGGGGGTGTTTATCGCCGTATTTACACCAGCCTCTGGAGGGTCCTGGGATTGACGGGGGGCAACAAATTACTGTCTATTAGGACAGTGCTTGTAAAATTGAGTTGTGTGTGTCTACCATGCCTCTATGATGCCTTGTCAATTGGCTATTTGTGTTTTTGCCCATTTTTTCCACCTTAATCACAAATTGGGGGTATATTATTGCTGTAATGTTGCTGCTGTTTGATTCAAATATCTAAAATAGCACTTACAGGGATAAAACATACAAAATCACTTTTATAATTCTTTAGGTTGGATAGTCTCCTGGTTGCACATCAACACCACATGTTTAGTTATTGTGTACTGCACAATATGTTCCTTTATAAAAATGTGCTGTAGGCAAGTTTTCCTTTATTCTGCACTCCTTACGAAACATGTAGTCAATAAAAGGTCAATGTTGTAGACAATAATACCTGCACAAAATGTCATGTCAAGCCAGTTTTATTCAAGAACTGCTCGAAAAATTCAAAAAAACTAAAGAAAACGGTGTGTACTAAAATGTGAAAAAGCAGGCAGAGCAGGGACAAGCAGCAGGAAAAATATGATCTAAGTGTGTGGTTGAAAACACAAATAAGTAGCAGGAGCATAAAATAACATGTCGCAAATGTGTCCCTAATTGCTTGTTTGTGTTTTGGGTGCAGGATGACCAGGTCGTTCTCCAGTGCACTGCCTCCATCCTGAAGGAGCAGATTAAACTTTGTCTGTCCTGCGAGGGCTTCGGGAACCGTCTCTGCTTCCTTGAAACCACATCCAATGCTCAGGTAAGACTCCGATAACCATCCTCTGTAACCTTATCCCTGTAACCAACATGGAAGCTATTTTTTCCCCCTCTGGTGGTTAATAAAGTTGTCTTTCTCTCTAGCTATCTTTACTCCTGTACTGTATATGTGTGTCTGCAGAATGTGCCCCCGGACTTGGCCATATGCACCTTTATTCTGGAGCAGTCCCTGTCGGTCCGTGCTCTGCAGGAGATGCTGGCCAACACAGTGGAGATGACCGAGGTAGGAGTCAGAAACAGACATTAGGAAATGGGTCATAGAGAGAAGCAATATGTGGAAAGGGAATGCAGACTTAGAGTTTTTTGTTTTTTTAGAGGTGAGATATTGCATAAGTGCTTCAGTGGAATACGGAATTTGAATGGCAAATAGAGACGTACACTTTCCTCTTGCCCTTTTGACTGTATAGAAATGTATCAGCTCTTTTGTCTTTACAGTACAGTGTAATCTACTTCTCCTGTCCTCCATCACAGGACATTCTGTATCTTGTGTAGTATTTAACATAAACTGAAATAACTTTTAACACACCTATTCTTCACTTTGACGCTATGACTGACAATCACAGCTGCATTGCAGAAATAATGTCCTCATTGTAAGGTTGGCAGTTTTGCACTCATGTGGAACAAATCCCTTTTGGCTAGTTTGCAGTCTAAAACAATATATAACATGTAAATAAGAGAGTTTTGGGGTTATTTGAAGACATATTGTTTCAAATGCTTGTTATTTTCTTCTGCATCCAGTTTAGGACAGATAGTTCTGGGACCTTTCTCTGTCTTGGACACAGGGATACGTTTGCTTTTGATCTTCTCATCTGACTGTGTGCAAGAGGGCAACTGAACTTATTTCCAAAAATGTCACAGTGTTCCTTGAAGATAATTTTCCCTCTATCAGACACTGCTTACTCAAGCCCATACTTGCAAGGCAGTAATGAATTATTCCTTCTTTATTATATTACATATAAGGTTGTGCCTTATGAATGATAAATAAGGGTTTTATTATAGTTATTACAGTTAGGATTTGGGTTAGTAGTTAAAAATGTATGTCTGTGTTTATGATTGAACAGTACTGGTGTTAAGAAACTTGTCACAGCACCAAAATGATCAATTAGTCATATCAAAAAGTCTGTTTGGCTTTAAAGTTCATCATACTATACGTTATAATTCTCTAGTCTATGTAAGCACCATCGAAGGACTTTGCATTTATTTTATTATAATTTTTTTTTAAAGAACTTGTTATCTGACACCCCCTCCCCTCCCCTTCTTGCTCTCTGCCTAGCAGGCAGTCGATTTGGACAAATGGGTATGTCTGTTAACATGTCTTATTTCCTGTAACGTGTGTCCCAACTAACATGGCAACTGTCCGCGTTCCTGTCCTGTTTCCCACTGGATGTCCTATTAAATTAAATTGTGCTGTATCATTTTCCCATCTCGATTCATACCCGTTTAGCTCTCACCCGGAGGTGTTGGTTGCTCTATACACCTGTCACTAATTGTTAGCCACAATAACTTATGGGCGAATAAACAAGTTTATTGTACTTAGATTAATCTTATATGTGGAGCTGCTTATGATCTACGAACTGATAGTTAGTGTTAAGATCTTTAAGCTTGACATTAAATTAATTTGACTAAAATGATCTGAATCTGCAGTTTGAAAGCTGCTGTTAAGGCTGCAGTGTTTGTAGTGTGTCGATTAATTACACATGCATCTGTTACTTTACATTAACAGATCTAGCAAGGTGTCACAAAGCATCAATCATTTGCATTTCATGCAGAAACATCACCAGCACCTTGCCTTAATACCTCAGCTCACTTGATGTTGTTCCTTATGTTTAAGCACATTGTTTTTTGTTGGTCCTCGATCATGTCAGCCTAATTTCTGTTTCCTTTTTTTATACAGAACAAAAACAGACCAGATTCATATAACTTGAATGATTTTAAGAACATCCACACTATGTATTAAAGTTCCATATGGATAAAACATTACTGTCCAGTTTCTTAGACATAGATTAAGACTAGTCCTAAACTAAAGACAAGATTCTGTGGAAATATCCATTTAAAAACAACTCTAATCTTAGACTAGACTTAATTTTTGTACAAGAAATCAGCCCTATGTGTTTTAGTTCTTGTACTTTTCTATTCCAGAGGAAAACATCTCAAAAACATATCATATCACATCTAGGAACCTAGATTTAGATGTTAATTCTGAATCAACATGCAAGCTTTTATAGGCTATCAAGTTTTTATCAAGCAATATTAAAGTGAAACATCCATTCAGAAGTTTAAGACAGTGATCAACTTGTAGTTTACCAACAGCACCTTTAAATTAACCAAGTGTAACGCAGGTAAAATACTTATTGTGTCTTTAGTGTAACTCTCACTTTTCTAACAAGCCCTGTTGCTCTTATTTTGTTGAACTATTGCTCTTTCCATTAGGAGTTGATAGCAAATATTAGACTGGGGTGGTTAAAAGGTGTTCTGGGAAATGTGGGGAATCCCATACTGTATTATCTGCAGCAAGATAAAGCAAGATTAAGTGTGTGCGTCCAGTAATATTGATATATAACAATTTGATGAAGTATAATTAGTTAATTATTAGTCTCTTGACATGGTGATTTGTTACAGTAGCCAGACGGTTTGGTGATCAGTATCAATACATTCCCAGTTTGTGGAAAGTTGAAACTACTATTTCACTTCTAAGCTAACTTCTTCTGCACTAGCTTTCAGTTCTCAACATATTTTTCAATAGGTGAAACATGGTGATGCAATTTTTGTCCATATGCTAAACCTAACTTTTTGTACCAGTCTAACACATACAATCAGACACCCTTGCTGAGAAAACCAAGAAACATCCTCCTATGAGTCTTACTCATAGGCAACAGCTGTAGCTAACATCATCAGGGGAAAGACAGTAATAGAGACTCATTTTGCATTGAATACGAATGGGAAACCCCAGTGTCATATTTCAGCTATATTTGAGAGACAGATGAAAGGCTAATATAACTTAAGATGTGATGATTAAAGTGTGGATGTATATTTGCAGCATTTTTATTAGTTGCATTATCATGGCTAGTTTAGGAAGATCCTGGAGGATGTTGGATGAGCGAGGCCTTTCTAATGGTGAGCAGGAGGATGAGAATAGCATGGCATGCAGCCCAACGGAGACTCTGAGGGGAAGATAAGGAAACGGGACACCCCCAGAGCTCTGAACAGGCCCATCTCCCTCTTCATGTACACACAAACACACACACACTTGGGAAAACACAAACAACCCCACCTGTCCTAACTGAGTTTAGTGCTAATGCAGGCCAGGGTTAATGGTGCACTGCTCCCCCTTGACATACCTGCCCTATACTCATCCCCAGTGGATTATGGGATATGGGCTTAGCGTTATATTCCTGTTGGTTGGAATAAATGGTTGTTTTAGCTTATCTATCTTTCACTGCTACAGTAATTGTGTTCTCTTGTTGCATCCTTGCTGAATGTTGAGAAAAGGTAGGATGGTTTAATGTTACGTTTGCCTTTGTGGTGACTGGATTGAAAGTTTGTTTTTGTGATATGTCAAACTTTGTCAGTCACATCATTATAATGGGATAATGATTTATCACATAATATTGTCTCAGTTTGAGCAATAAATCTACACTACTTTGTTATCTGTATTAAATGTGGTTCTTGTTGCTGTCAGCCCCAAACTGTTGTGTGTTTTGGGAAAAAGTCATCGTTCAGTGTTGTAGGACTGTTATAAAACCATTATTGGGTAATAATATTTGTGCACAAATGACTTCTGCTTTATTATAATTCTTTATTCTTTTCAGTAATGTGCTTTAACACAATCATAAATCTCCAACACACAGTCAGCTTATAAATTGCTACAATACAAAATTTACAAACAATCTTAATCTTTTCTTGATCTCTAAGATAAAATGAGAATAGCGTACAATCACAGTTTGATTGGTCCCCAAAGGAGCTATTTAAGTAAAAGCCTGTGCTTTCACATCATATGCAGCATATACATTATGTTAGATTTAACAAGAAATGCTACATATAACAAACAATTATAAAGCACCGTCTCAACAAACAAAACAGTGTCAGCAGATGTTGTGATCCAGTCATTGCCTCAGTTATTTGAACTCTTAATAATGTCTTCTTCTGAAATATACCCTTGTTTTCCTCCCTGTGTGATACAGGTATATTTGAAGTTTATTGTCAGCTGTGTGAGGCTCAATCGTTGAATATTTCTCTATCTTCTTCCCTTCCAGTCGTCCCAAGGTGGAGGCCATCGTACCTTACTGTACGGTCATGCCATCCTTCTGAGACACAACCACTCAAGCATGGTGAGACTGGATATGTGCTTTAACATAGCTTAAATGTTTAATTCCTGTAGTTTAAAGTATTTATTTACCTGCATTTTGGCAAAGTTCTGATCATGTCCTGAATAAAAATATTCTCCCTAGTACCTGAGCTGTTTGACGACATCTCGGTCACTCACAGACAAGCTGGCCTTTGACGTGGGCTTACAAGAAGACTCCACTGGTATGATAAGATACAGTAAGATGAGATAATATATAATTTACTTTCTCCACAGGGAATTTTGTTCTGTAGTCCATCCTGCAGTTTCACAGAAGATAAAATCATACATACCGTATATACACATCCACTGATAATGGTGACATATTGCACAGTCCTCATGGCCAACATCTAGATTACATGTTAGTGTTGAGAACCTAATGGACACAGCTAGGGATGAATGTAAACAAAGTTTAAATAGGTAAAGCCAAACTTGGAAATAATCATGCTCTTTTCTTTTCTAGGCCTGCATTTATCTGTTTACTGGAACTCATTTTCTGTTTAATTTGTTTGTGAGTTTATTGTTTTCAAGTTTCACTGAGTTTGTCTTCACGAGTCATGTCCTTAATGGTGTTAGCAGTGCATATCTTCTATTGCAGTTTATTTATGTCACTTTTTAGTTTAGCTGAGAAATATAAATATTGTTAAAATTGTTTATATATTACTTTGAGGAAGCAGTAAGTGAAAATATTTTGTGTTTTTGTTAATGATACTTTGAGTAAACACACATTTTTCATCCTAGTTCATCCTAAATTACAAATTGTACTTAATTTGTTTGCATATGGAACCCTAACCCTAGCCCTCTTCTGAGTTTGTGTCATCCAAATGGTTTAAATACATTTAAGCAGTTGTTTCTTCTTCTTCTTCTTCTTGCAGGTGAGGCATGTTGGTGGACCATTCATCCAGCCTCTAAGCAGAGGTCAGAAGGTGAGAAGGTCAGAGTGGGTGACGACCTCATCCTCGTCAGTGTGTCCTCTGAGAGATACCTGGTAAGACCCCTTAAAACGCCATCTACTTTACTGTTAAATGATGGAGGATTCATGTGCTAAACTCCTCCTTTCCCAACTCTTTTTCTTGTCTTTTGTCTTTAGCATCTGTCCTATGCCAGTGGAGATCTGATGGTGGATGCCTCCTTCATGCAGACCCTGTGGAATATGAACCCAATTAGTTCAGGATGTGAACTAGCTGAGGGTACAAAACTTTAGCTTTAGAGAGACCATTCAGCAAACACCCAGTTCATACACACACATGTTCAAGTAAAAATTGCTATATGTAGATAATCTAGTTTGATTTTGGAAATGATCAGCTGTGAGCATGGAGAAAATTTGCTCTCAGAAATGTATGCTTAACATATACATGAAGAGAAATTTACTCACACATGTCCACACAGCATGCACCCTCATGTAGTGTGTGTTCCTCTTCTCAGGGTTTCTGACAGGCGGTCACGTTCTCAGGCTGTTCCACGGCCATATGGACGAGTGTCTGGCCATCTCTACACCAGAAGAAGGCGAGGAAAAGCGAAGGTAAGAAGAAGAGGAAACAGAGCTGTGTTTTGAGCAGCGTAATATGCTGTTATCCTGATATCATAGGATCATATGTGATGTGTCTGCCCTGACTCTCTTATAGGATGGCTCATTATGAAGGCGGTGCTGTGTGCAGTCAGGCTCGATCCCTGTGGAGGTTGGAGCCTCTGAGAATCAGGTGATTGTCCTCTTAAGTCATAGTAAATGGTGATAAATTCAAGGTGTAGAAATCCTGTGCGATGACAACAATATATCATCATCTAAAGACTTTTTAAATATTTTTTCTTTCTTCATGCAGTTGGAGTGGTAGCCACATGAAGTGGGGGCAGTCTTTCCGCATTCGCCACATCACCACAGGCCGGTACCTGTGTCTGGATGAGGAGAAGGGTCTATTGGTAGTCGACCCAGAGAGGGCCAACACCAAACTGTCTGCTTTCTGCTTCCGTGTGTCAAAGGTCAGGATTAATTTACTTTTCTTATAAGATGATTTTTTAAAATCATTTTTGACTTTTTGACAGTGCAGAAAGACAGGAACTGGATTAGAGACAGGATATGACCAGTAGGCTATCGGGTCACCCCAGAAATTAACATTTTGAATTGCTCTAGACTCTTTCTTTTGTCTTTTGCCTATCTGCTATTATGCTCTGATTTCTTCTCTCATTCACCTCTTTCTTATCTTCTCCCACCACTTCCTCTTTCCTCCCGGTTCCTCCTGAGCAGGAGAAGGTGGATGTGGCTCATAAGCGTGATGTTGAGGGGATGGGCATTCCTGAGATAAAGTACGGAGAGTCCATGTGCTTCGTCCAGCATGTGTCCACAGGCCTGTGGCTCACATACGCCGCACTAGATGCCAAAGCTGCTCGTCTGGGAATGATGAAAAGGAAGGTAAGGATCTTTCATTGGGGATCAAGATAAGATAGATAATGTCTTAAAAAAGCAGTTATAGCTGAGACTCAGACTTCCAGAAAACAAAAAGATTGCTACAGATGTTACCATGTTGTTACCATAAGATTTTGCATGCAAAAGTTATTTGTCTTTGAGCTCTGTGTGTTTTAATCATTTAGAGAAGTAATACATAATAATAAATAATGTATAATAATGACAGTAGATTGAGTAAAGTCTCTTAAATCTGGCTATCCTAATATCTTAACGTACTTGCAAAGCTATTACATGATACAGCCACCAGAAATAGGCTTTGTAGGAGAAGCACAGAGAGTACTGAGGGATGTAATCTGCAATAATATTGTTGTATTGTTTGTCTCCAGGTCATTCTGCATCAGGAGGGTCATATGGACGATGCTCTAACTGTGTCCCGCTCCCAAACTGAAGAGTCTCAGGCTGCTCGTATGATTTACAGCACTATGGGCCTCTTCAGGCAGTTCATCAAGTAAGTTGATAAATACACAAATATATAAAAAGAAATGAGATGAGATGAGTAGAAAACCTCTTTGTGACAAACTGCAGTGATTTTAATAAATATTTTTTCAACTATTGCTGGCATGAGCTAGAAAGCCTGTCATTTTAAATAAGCATTTTTTTGGTTTCAGGGGTTTGGACTCTCTGAGTGGAAAGAACAAGTCCCCGGAGTCTGTGTCACTTCCTCTGGAGGGAGTCATCCTCTCTCTTCAGGATCTCATCTTCTACTTTCGTCCCCCCGAGGAGGAACTGGAGCACGAGGAGAAGCAGACCAAGCTCCGCTCCCTCCGCAACCGGCAGAACCTCTTCCAAGAAGAGGTAATCTGCTTGCTGCCTGCGCAACCTCACACACAACTTGTACTTTGACAACATGAAGGACTTTTAAGCTTTCTGGCTTTCAGTCACTGTAACTTCACACATATACAAAATATACACATACATATACATATATATATATATATATATATATATATATATATATATATATATATATATATATATATATATACATATTTTTATTATTTGTCATGATGTGATGACTTACATTTAGTCTTTTGAGGCTTGCTGTAACCATAAACACAGGTTACATGTAAACGTAACATTTACCCAAACTTTAAACCTGTAACTGTAAAAACTTTAAACGTGTTACAAGTCTTTGTTACAATTAAATAAATGGTTAATCTAGCAGGTATCAACTTTTTGTCCCCAGGTGAAAGCTGAGACCACATAAAGTACCACATGTATTAATATGTGGTTGTTGCCACAATCTGAGGTACTAATATAAACTAGAGACCAAATAACAGACAAAAACTAAATGATACCCAAAAATGAACTCAAAAGTTTTGTTCAGAGTCATCTAAATATGGTATGTACCAAGTTGGGCGAAGATTAGATGAAATATGTGCCAACGGGAGCAAAACAATGTTTACCAAAAAATGAGTGAGGCCTATATCAGTTAATCAATTGAGTGATCAATTGATTGGTATTGTCTAAGGAACACACTGTGCAAATATTGTTTTACTCCACTGTATGATTCAATGTAAAATACATAATAACTGACCACATATGTTAATCATTTCCACAAGGTAATAGCATACATCTCCTGTAGAAGATGCATTTTTTGATGTTCAAATTATGTTTCTACGATAAACGGATACTGCAGAAGAAGGAGATATAGGCCAAAAAACTGTGAAATAAAAAAGTAAAGACAGAAGATAGTATTGCGAGAGCTGTGCCACACTTCTAAAATCTAACAAA
The DNA here is from genome assembly GCF_963691925.1 of Scomber scombrus. Lineage (NCBI taxonomy): Eukaryota > Metazoa > Chordata > Actinopteri > Scombriformes > Scombridae > Scomber > Scomber scombrus. The sequence goes on from NC_084974.1 coordinate 23,174,446, forward strand.
ACCAAACCATAATGCTGACACCAATACCAACAAAAAATGTTAAAAAAAAATCAACTTCATAATGATTTATCAATAACCTTTCTGGTCCTCCTTGTGTCTGTTTTCCTTCTCAGGGAATGATCACCATCGTGCTGGAGTGCATCGACCGCCTCAATGTGTACAACACTGCTGCTCACTTCTCTGACTTTGCCGGAGAGGAAGCTGCAGAGTCCTGGAAGGAGATTGTCAACCTCCTTTATGAACTGCTGGGTAGAAAAATCACTATAAACTAAATAAAATACAAATTAAACGCTGCCTGTATTGGATAAAGTAACATTATTTCTCTCTCTGTCTCTATTGAAAAGCTTCTCTAATCAGGGGGAACCGCTCAAATTGCGCTTTGTTCTGTGACAACCTGGACTGGCTGGTCAGCAAGCTGGACCGTCTGGAGGCCTCCTCAGGTATCAGATGGGCCTCAGTTATTCACTGAGACATTCACCGAATTAGAGTTTATCTTTAGAATTGTCTAATTGCTTTAATTGGCTCTGTATATTTTTTATCTTCAGACACAAATCTCTGATTGATCAGTCTGTGAATGTCTAGGCTGAAGACCATTTTGTTCTTTGATTTTATGCAGTTTTTTTTAATGTCATTTAGTTTATTTTGAACAATATTCTGAAGTATTACAGCATTATTTTCTTGTATAAATGTAGTAACTAGTTTAAAACATGCTAAGAATTGATTATATTCCTCTTCTCTATACATTTAGGTATTCTTGAGGTGCTGTACTGTGTGCTAATTGAAAGCCCTGAGGTTTTAAACATCATCCAGGAGAATCACATTAAATCCATCATCTCTCTGCTGGACAAGCACGGAAGGAACCACAAGGTTTGTTTTTTTCTCCTGGCCAGGGACAGGAAAGGGAAGTAATGCCAGTTAAAATTTGGCTCTAGTTGGTAGCATTGACACTTTTGCAGGGGTGAATTGAATGTTACAGCATCCTAAAATTGGATTTGGCTCATAAAAAAATACTTCTTGGTGCTTGAACAAAATTGAAACACCAGTTGCAGTTGCAGCCAGATGAAAGTGTGAATTGTCTACTTGGCTGCATTCAGTTATTGAGGTGAAAGTGACGTCTTCTGTCTCCCTCCTGCCTTCAGGTCCTGGATGTTTTGCGCTCTCTTTGTGTGTGTAATGGTGTCGCTGTGAGGTCCAATCAGAACCTCATCACTGAAAACCTGCTTCCGGGTCGTGACCTCTTGCTGCAGACCAATATTGTAAATTATGCCACCAGGTAACAGTTGCTGCTAAGATTTTTTTTACACTACAAAAGGTACAAACTGTGACTGGAGGTCACTATTCACTCGGACCAACAGTTGTGTGTTGATTTATTTTCTCTTCTGTGCTCAGTGTCAGGCCCAACATCTTCCTGGGTACATGTGAGGGGTCCACGCAGTATAAGAAGTGGTACTTTGAGTTGATGGTAGACTATGTGGAGCCCTTTGTGACAGCACAGGCCTCTCATCTGCGTGTTGGCTGGGCTATGACGGAGGGCTACAGCCCCTACCCTGGAGGAGGAGAAGGCTGGGGAGGCAACGGTGTGGGAGATGATCTGTACTCTTATGGCTATGATGGACTGCACTTGTGGTCAGGTAAGATGATTTCTCTATTTTATTTATTACAGTGTTTGCTATGATAATGTATGTTCTGTTTTTATGACTTCTTCACTCTGTCCTTCAGGTACCGTACCACGCCAGGTGGCTTCGCCCAGCACACACACTCTGGCTGCTGATGATGTCGTCAGCTGTTGTCTTGATCTGAGCGTGCCCAGTATCTCCTTCCGTATTAACGGCCACCCGGTTCAGGGCATGTTTGAAAACTTCAATGTGGACGGCCTCTTCTTCCCTGTCCTCAGTTTCTCTGCCGGAATCAAGTAAGTTCAAAATAAATAAAAAAAGTTTGTTCATTAAAAGTTTTCCCCTCATTTTCTTTTGATTAATTTGATTGATTTGTGATAATTTCTTTATTTAATTGGCAAAACTGCAAATTAATGTAGCAAATAATAATTCAATGCATTGATGCAGACATAGAGGCTAATTTATTTGCACCCTACCATTGTTAGAAAACATATAAAGAATTTAATTCAAATTAATTAATTCCCAAACTACTTTTCCTTGAAAGAATATGTCAAATGATTAGTTAGGCTTCAAACAGTGCTGTGACTTGTAATTCTTAAAATTCCTTTAAATTATCTCTCATTCTACTCGAAACCCCCAGAAAACCCTAGAGATTCTTCTCGCCCAAAATATATTTTATTACTAATTTAACTTTTATTATTAATGATTCCTCAAAGTGAAGGGGCTGATTTACTAATGCAGGCAGAGAGGGAAACACAGAGGGAATTGGAATCAGAAATTAAATAACTGTTTCTTTTTATTTTATTATGATCCTTATAAAGATTGAAGTGCTGTTGTCACAAAGGTCTGTTGTAGTATATAAAGATATCTTTGTAAAACAGATAAAAGATTGACTCTGTTTCTGTCACCTCAGAGCTCGCTTCCTCCTTGGTGGTCGTCACGGAGACTTCAAATTCATGCCCCCACCTGGCTATGCCCCATGCTACGAGGCTCTGCTGCCCCGAGAGAGGATGCGCATTGAACCCATCAAAGAGTACAAGCATGACTTTGACGGTGTGCGCAACCTACTGGGTCCCACAAGGTCCCTCACCCATACCTCGTTCACCCCCTGCCCTGTGGACACTGTTCAGGTAAAACCCTCAGAAAAGCCAAAAAATATAAAAGTAGGCTTTGGTTAGGTAAAAAAAAAAGATGTGCTATATTATTTCTTGTCTGCTTTCTGTATAGATTGTGTTGCCACCCCACTTGGAGCGTATTCGAGAGAAGCTGGCGGAGAATATTCATGAGCTCTGGGCTATCACTCGTATCGAGCAGGGCTGGACCTACGGGACTGTGAGTGTGGACTTAGCATTGCAATACAGATGAAAAATTTGATTTGGATCTCCGGAGTAATATGAGAGCAATATTTCAAATCGCTATGTAATCACTTTACGAAAAAACTAAACAAATCCCAAATTGAAATGAATTCTTCAATACAGGAGGCAGTATTTCATTTAGTGTTGTTGGTTCTCAAAAAACACAAAAAAATCCTTAACTTTTACCAACATTTTTCATTGATTAATGTCAGTTTTGAAAATGGAGAAAATTGAGAAATATAGAAGCTTAACACCTCTAAATTTGCATCATTTTCAAAACCAGTGTGTATATCATCACAAATATTGTGTATGTAGTTTAACTGAAGCATAGGGCATAGTATTTTTTGCTCATGTGTAACCTACAATCATTATTCTCCACAGTTTAGAGATGACAACAAAAAACTTCACCCCTGTCTGGTGGACTTCCAGAGTCTCCCTGAACCAGAGAGGAACTATAACCTGCAGATGTCTGGAGAGACTCTCAAGTGAGTTTTTGATTGAGATCCTGAAGAAGTTTCAGTTTTAGAGATGTGAGGGTCAAAGTTGATGATGTCTGCCTCCTTTTGCATCCTGCAGGACTCTCCTGGCGCTGGGTTGCCACGTTGGTATGGGTGACGAGAAAGCAGAAGAGAATCTCAAAAAGATCAAGCTGCCCAAGACGTATAGTGACAAATATATATTTGATAGTATAAACTAACTTTCTACATTCTCCCTTATGTATATGTGAATATGGATTTGTCTCTTCTCTAGCTATGTGATGAGCAATGGATACAAGCCTGCCCCCCTTGACCTCAACCATGTCAGGCTGACACCCAACCAGAACCAGCTTGTGGAAAAACTGGCAGAAAATGGACATAATGTTTGGGCAAGGGACCGGGTACGGCAAGGATGGACCTACAGTATTGTCCAGGTAACCTTTACTCCTCTCTGAGCTTAAATCAAAATCAAATCAAATCTGGTAAGTGTAATTCATATAAGTCTATCTCTGCATGTCTTAACACACATTTACATAAACTTTACACATTTAACTTTGTGGGAATATTTAAAAAGAAAAAACATGAATATTCCATGTTCATTTATGCAGGTATAATTCAATTGAGGTTACGTTTTTTTGGTAAATAAGCTTTACAAACACTTATCCTTTAGATACTTTTAAATCCATTTATATATTCTGTTACCCTTCTCAGGACATCTTGAATAAGCGAAACCCTCGTCTGGTACCCTACAACTTGCTGGACGAGAGAACTAAGAAAACCAACCGAGACAGTGTTAACAACGCTGTCCGCACCCTCATTGGCTACGGCTACAACATTGAGCCTCCAGATCAGGAGAGCAGTAAGTCTGCTTACCTTACATCAATCAATAATATCTTAATGTGCATCAAAGGAATGCAACCAGAACATCTCCAATATCTCCTTCATCTTCCTGAATCTAATCTTGTCATCTTTACTCTATCAACCTGCAGCTGGCCATGGCCTTGAGAACATCCGAGGTGACAAAGTACGAATCTTCAGGGCAGAGAAGTCGTACGCTGTCACCCAAGGAAAGTGGTACTTTGAGTTTGAGGCAGTGACCATTGGGGAGATGAGAGTGGGCTGGGCTCGTCCTAATGTCCGCTCCGATACTGAACTGGGAGCAGATGAACTAGCCTACGTCTTTAATGGCAACAAGGTCAGTCAACATTTTCAGGGGTCACCTTAGTTCAATCAGAGTGACTCTAAGACCAATTCAATAAAGTTGGGAGGCAAATCAAGTGCTTTTAAAGGTTTAGGCAGATAGCTGCATAATCTTCTTTTCAAAACTGATGTACAGATGAGATAGGATACAATCCAACAAATGCGCTCTTTTCTTTACTTTTAAAACTAAGAATAAACAGTTTTTAAGGACCCTTTGAAAGGCAAAATCTCTTAAACAAGCATGAAGGTATGGAAAATAAACCACATTTCAGTAATAGCATGTTTTAGTTGAGTTCATAGATAGCTAGGAAATAGTCAATACTTATTCTTAAAGTTAGAAAATATTCCTAGAGTGACCTACAGCTTGAGACTGGTATCTTTATTTTTTGAATGGAAATCCAAAGTTGTCCTTCATATATCATTTATTTATGTTTAACCCTTTTTCAGGCTCAAAGATGGCATGTTGGCAATGATCCTTTCGGTCGCCAGTGGCAGTCTGGTGATGTAGTCGGTTGTATGATTGACCTGACTGAGATGAACATCATGTTCACGCTCAACGGAGAAATGTTGATCAGCGACTCAGGCTCGGATATGGCTTTCAAAGACATTGAAATTGGGGAAGGTGAGAGTTACATGGTCATTTTTAATCAGCGTTAGTAGAATTAACAAAAAGGAGATATATAAAAATCATGTTTTGGCATGCAGCCTTACAGTCTATATAAAATAGCAGGAAAACTGGTGGCTTTTTTTTTTTTAACCAATTACTTTACTGTGGTTTTCCCCTCAGGTTTTATCCCAGTGTGTGCCCTGGGACTGTCTCAGATTGGAAGGATTAATCTTGGTCAAAATGTCAGCAGTCTGCGCTACTTTGCGATCTGTGGCCTGCAGGAAGGATTTGAGCCCTTTGCCATCAATATGAAGCGAGACATTACCATGTGGTTCAGTAAAAGCTTACCCCAGTTTGTGCCTGTACCACCTGATCACCAGCATGTTGAGGTAACTATTCAGTGACACTTTTTAGGGCCTGATTTACTAAGATCCCAAATAAAGGGTACTAAATTGCATGCGCAGTGCAATAGATTGCACGTTTAGTTTGCGTGCGTTTTGCAGGTGATCTACTAAGAATAACTGCGTAAATGAAAACAGGTGCAACAGGGTGGAGACAGCAGTATTTAAATGAGGGTTTTGTGTGTCGAGTTTGGACGAGCAGAAAGCTGCAAGCGCAAAATGAAATTTGATCAGGTTCTAGTGGAAGAGGTTAACAAATATATTGAGTTATAAAAAAAACCCAAATATTACCAGAAAAACCGACATATGGGAGAGTATTTGTGACAAAGTCAATGCTGTTAGTAAAACCAAAAATATTTCACTCCAAAATTATTAACACGGCTGGAAAAAATCCATCCTGTGCATATTCTGTCATTGTGCCTCCGTCTTCTCCTCCCCATAGTAACATAAGTCATCTGTGTGCAGTGCTCAGCCGGTTAATACCTGCCCTTCAAAGGTATTATTAATAGACGCAGTTAGCGTCAGAAAAAATACCTTCAGGTTTGGTAAATCACAATGAATGTGCTAAATAACATATTTGCATTTTCTCCTCCCTGTATTTTGCCTTCTGGGGTTGAAACGCCCCATATTACATATTCATTATGGGAAACGTACTAAATGGACAGTGCGTATTATCTTGCATATTTGAAAGGCACAAACCTCAGTGCGCTGCGTTAGTAGATCAGCTTGCATTTTTTTTGCGGATGATGCCAAGTTTGCACACGTTTCTACACACGCCAACCTTTAGTAAATCAGGCCCTTAGTGTTTAATGAAGCTAGAACTAGTCAGAATAGGAGATTATTTATTTACCTTAAAACATATTCTCTCCTAGGTGTCCCGTGTGGATGGGACAGTGGACAGCGCACCGTGTCTGAAGCTGACCCATAAGACCTTTGGGTCGCAGAACGCCAATACAGATATGATGTTCCTCAGACTCAGCATGCCAGTCCAGTTCCACGAGACCTTCAAGGTCCACGCGGGCACCACACTGCTCACCGGTGTCCTCACCATACCCGAGGAGGAGGTGATAGTGGTGGAGCCCGACTCCGAGTTTGAAGTTCTGAAGAAGTCTGCCAGCCGTAAGGAGCAGGATGAGGATAAGAAAGAGGCGTCAATACCAAAGGATGTCTCTCTGGAAAATGAGAAGGACACTCTGTCAGAAAAAGGAAAGAAAAGAGGGTAAGTTTCTTATTTTAAATCAAAACACGGGTCAAAGAAAAGTATCTCATTCTCACTGATTGAGACCCTGCAGAATTGCTCAATTTTCTGTCAGTTATGATTATTTTTCAACCTGCTGCGAGTCACAATTTAAACCTGATACCGAAATACAAACTGTCCCCTGAACAGCATTGTACGAGTCTTCCATCCTGCAACAACTAGACTAGACTCAACAATACACATGACCTCTTTTGTCCTTTTGTTTTCCTTTCTTTTGTTTTTGTAAATATGTGTGCACTTTATGGCATTTGACTGACAGAATTATGTGGTTTCTGTTCAGTTCAGTTTTTCAACATTTACATCTCAGTGATTTATAGCCGGTGGAATTGCGAAGGTCAAGTTTTTAAAATTGAGCAATGCAAGTTTTTAAATATATCCCTATGCACACAGATTCTTCTCAAAGGCCAGGAAGGCTGCCATGACACCTCTTAACCCTCCTCCTGCCCCTCCAACGGTGCCACGTTTGATGGAAGACGTGGTTCCGGATGACAGAGATGACCCTGAGATCATCCTAAATACCACCACTGTAAGCTATAAAATATATATATAATCCAATTTTACTGCTCTTAGATGTCTTCCTCCTTGTATTAGAGTTATTTTCTATCATATTTGCTTTCTCTATTTCCAGTATTACTACTCTGTGAGGATCTTTGCCGGGCAGGAGCCCTCTGGTGTGTGGATCGGCTGGGTCACCCCTGACTACCACCAGTTTGATCCGACCTTTGACCTCACCAAAGTACGCAGTGTCACTGTCACTGTGGGAGATGACAGAGGCAACATACATGACAGGTTAGTCTGTCCAATATATATAAATGGTATTTAATTCACTGGATCAATGCCAAGTTGTTCTAAATGTTTAATCAATACATTTATTATACACGGTCGGCCATAAAGTTGGAATAAAATATTTTTTTACTTCTTCTCATGAAATGATTGTGACAATGTGATTTATTCTTGATAGATAAAGTGTATATATTCTCAAAATTGTATTGATCAATATAATTGCACCTGGTCAAAGGTGATTACTGAAGTGTATAAATAGAAAATAAAAAGAGGAATGTCTCTGAAAACAAAATTATTCCAACTTTATGGGCAACCGTGTATATTGATTTAAATTGTAAGGAGTATCTTTAGGTGAAGCCATTTTATTGGCTCACTAGTGGGTGTAAAGACAAAAGAGAAATGACAAAGACACATTGTTCTAATGATATCTAGATATAGATAATTGAGCTCAAATGGCACCTTAGTTTGAGAGTGTTTCAAACAGTTTTCATGCTGTAAACACCTGACTATCAAATTAAGTAACAGTAGTAGTGAAGAAACAAGGAACTTGACACTGTCTTTTATTTCTGGTAGTATCCCCCAAGGTTTAATACTTGGTCCCCTTCTTTTCTCCATTTATATGCTTCACAACACTTTTAAAGGTAACAACAAAAACCACCTCCAGGAAGATAAATCTACGATGGCAAAACTCAATGAGTAAACCAGCCGAATGAACAAAACATTAAAAAAGAAAAATGTGAGTTAAAAAAAAAAGTTTTTAACATCGCATTGCATTTGCTGTTTCCTTGCAGTATGAAGCACAGTAACTGTTACATGGTTTGGGGAGGGGACCTGGTCAGCACTCAGCAAACCCGCTTCAGCCAGGAGGACATGGTGATTGGCTGCCTGGTCGACCTCGATACAGGTCTCATGACTTTTACAGCTAATGGAAAGGAGATTAACACCTTCTACCAGGTAAAGAGATTCTACATGTGTAGTTGTAGTTTTTCAGACTCACCTTTCAAATTTGTGTTGATGAGTTGCATGATGCTGTGGAGAACTAAAAACAGAAGTGTTTTGTTTCAGGTGGAGCCCAATACCAAGCTGTTCCCCGCTGTCTTCATTCAGCCCTCCAGTCAGAACATGTTGCAGCTGGAGCTGGGCAAACTTAAGGTCAGAAATTACTGTTGCTCAAATACTGCAATGTATGTTTTTTGTATTTTTTTCTCTCTCACACAACCCAGAACAGAATATAAATGGAGCAAAATCAAACTGTAAATTCATTTAGACTTTTTTTAAAGACTCTCTTGCAGTTTACAACAAACAACCGAAATTGAAAGAATAGCATACTTTTCATATATGCTTGAAAATACACCACCAATAATTTGATTATTATTCTCAATAAAAGATTGATTGCTAGGGTTGCATCCTAGGTGCACTGCTTTTCAGTTACCACCTATATTTATCACTAGGGCTCATAATTTGTAAGCCCAGTATTGATTTTCACTGCTATGCCGATGACAACCAGCTCAAAGTAGCTGTTTATCCTGATGACCTGATACTTCTTTACTCAACTGAGAACTGCATCTCTGACATCATTTAACTCATAAATTCTCTTGCCTATTTAATTGTATTCTTTTGATCTGGCTTAATTTTCTTTTTTTAATCTTTTTTATTCTTATCTATTATTGTTGTGTGTATTTATTTGTCATGTGTTATTATTGTTTGTAAGGGTGAGCAGCAAAGTAAGAATTTCATTGCATTGTCTGAACCGCCGTGTTTTTACTATGAATATGACAATAAACTTCTTGAATCTTGAATCAATTTACAGATTAAATCAAATTTCCTCCAGCATTTCAGGACAAAGCAGAGTTCAGCACTGTTGACAAGGTTAATAGTGCAGCAGCCTCTTAGTTATGACATAATCATATGTTATCATTGTTTCTGTGTGTTTCGCTGTCTATTTCAATGTAACTGTGACACAGATCTTATATGAATATGTGCATGGGTTGAATATGTGTTGACATTGTAGGATGAACCCACATCACACCAGTGCCACCATATGAAATGAGTATCAGAGTTATGCTTTACTCCCTATTTCAAACCTCACTGTCTGCTATTTCTCTCTCTGTGATTGTCTTCCTCTCTCCTATCAGAACATCATGCCCATCTCAGCAGCTATGTTCCGCAGCGAGCATAATAACGCAGTCCCGCAGTGCCCTCCCAGGCTGGATGTCCAGATGCTGACCCCAGTTATCTGGAGTCGTATGCCTAATCACTTCCTCGACCCGGAGGTGGGCAGAGTGAGCGAGAGGCTGGGCTGGATGGTAGAGTGTACTGAACCTCTCATCATGATGGCCCTGCACATCCCGGAGGAGAACAGGTCAGAGAGAGTGATGGTAACCCGACAGCTCTCAGTAGGAGTAGGTTATGATATTTCGGCTCTGTTTTTATTTTCTTCTTTCTGATGTCTCACCAAGAAAAGAACAGGAATCAAAATTAGCAATTTATTTTCCGAAATGTGGAACTGCAACATAATGAAAATGTTATTAGTGAAGATTTATATGTATTTTTAAATGATATGATTATGATAGGGTTAGCTCATCAGTATTGGTATTTGGGTCTGTGTTTGTTCCTCAGGTGTATTGACATACTGGAGCTGTCGGAGCGCCAGGATCTGATGAAGTTTCACTACCACACCCTCATGCTCTACTGCGCTGTCTGTGCACTGGGCAACAACCGTGTAGCTCATGCCCTGTGCAGCCATGTTGATGAATCCCAGCTTTTCTACGCCATTGAAAACACCTATTTACCCGGACCTCTCCGCAGCGGCTACTACGACCTGCTCATCAGCATCCACCTAGAGTCTGCCAAGCGGGCACGCCTGGGCACCAACAGGGAGTTTATTGTCCCCATGACTGAGCAGACTCTCAGCATCAAGCTCTATCCTGATGAAAAGAAGGCCCATTCTCTCCCAGGTGTGGGTCTCACCACCTGCTTACGACCCAAACTACATTTCTCATCTATCAACTTTGTCGGCACCGATCCTGATCTGTACACCCTTAGTCCCATCTTCCCTCTGCAGGTAAGACACAGGTTGCACTGTTACATGTACCAAGAATGTAATAAAACATGTAATAAAATTCAGTTGCCTTTTGCTTATTTTTTATTTTTCCCCCACAGGAGTTGAAGACCAAGGCTATTAGCATGCTAACAGAGGCTGTGCTGGATGGTAGTCAGGCTATGCGGGATCCAGTAGGAGGCAGCGTAGAATTCCACTTTGTCCCAATCCTGAAACTCATCAGTACACTGCTCATCATGGGCATCTTCAATGACGACGACACCAAGCACATCCTCAAGATGATCGATCCCAACGTTTTCAGTGGAAAGGAAGAGGAAGAGGAGGAGGCAGCAGCAGAGGTAGCTGAGGCGGGTGCAGCTCCTGAAGGGGAAAGTGGAGAAGCAAAGGAGGAGCTGACGGAGGAATTAGCCGAGGAACTTGAGGATGAAGGGGTTGGCGAAGAGGAAGAGGAGCTGAAAGATCTAGAGAAAGAAGATGAGGAGGAAGAAGGGGAGGAGGAGGAGGAGGAAGAAGAGACTGAGCCTAAGGAGGAAGGAGAAGAGGAGGAGAAGGAGGAAGGAGAGAGAGAGGCCAAAGGTGGAAAAGTGGATGGCGAAAAGATGGAGGAGGAGAAGGAGGCAGAGGCACTGGAGGCAGTATTGAAAGAGGAAGAGGAGGGTCTTGAGGAGGGATTACTCCAGATGAAGTTGCCTGAGTCTGTCAAACTGCAGGTCATTCTGATATTAATACATGTACACTGATCTGTGCAACATTTACATACATGTTTACAAATTTTTACAAATGACGCATCTCTAACTCTTCTTCCTCTCTTATCTCCCTCTGTCAGATGTGCACGCTGCTGCAGTACTTCTGTGACTGTGAGCTGCGACACAGAGTGGAAGGCATTGTGGCCTATTCAGACCAGTTTGTCAACCATATTCAGACAAACCAGCGAGTTCGTTACAACCTGTTGATGAGAGCTTTCACCATGTCCGCTGCTGAGACTGCACGCAAGACTCGCGAGTTCCGTTCACCGCCACAAGACCAGGTACTAGTTTTTCCTTTTACAGAAACCCTCTTCAGATTTGGCATATATGAGTTGTGGGGTTGAAATATTTGGAGTATATTCATCCCTGAAGTTACATGTTTACAGATAATTTCTTATGAAATTGACAACTGACATAGATTTAGATTTAGTGTCACTTATTTAGAGCTCTGTGGCATTATGTCAACAAAAGTCTGGAGAACATTTTGACAAATAAGTAGGACAATAACATCTTTGGAAATACTTCAGTAGGTTTTTGATTTGCTTTGCGTCTTAAAATTCACACATTTGGAAACAGTTGTTTTTTGGTTAGATACAAATAAGGTAATTGTATTGGTTTAAAGAATAACAATGGCCCAGTGTCTACACTTCATGGGCTTGAGGAGATGGAAATCTGACTATTTAAGATCACAGACTGACTGTGGCAGCTGTGGCTCAGGAGGTAGAGCAGGTTGTCCACTAATTGGAAAATCAGTGGTTTGATCTCCAGCTCTTCCAGTCCACATATTGAAGTGTCTTTGGGCAAGATACTGAACCCCAAATTGCTGCCAATGGCTGTGCTATTTGTGTGTAAGTGTGTGAATGATTAGAAACTCCTCCTGATGAGCAGACACCTTGCATAGCAGCCTCTGCCATCAGCATATGTATAAATCAGTGAATGTGGCATGTTGTGTGACATGCTTTGCATGGTTGAGAGACTATAAATGCAGTCCATTTACTGTTTAAACATTTGGTTGTATTTGGGATTGAGTCATTCTCACAATGATTTTTGGGTGAGCATCTACCAGAGCAGGGGTAGATTTTTGTTACAAGTACTTTTGTTTTAAAGAAATGGGCATCAGGTGCAAGATGTTACAAGTGTGCCATTGAGAACACAAGAACAACGAATAAAACCATTCATTTGTGAAAAACCCCAAGAAGGTCTATAAAATTGCCTCATGTAAAACAGGAAGAAGCTAAATAGAAATAATATGCTGATGGATTGTCTCACTGTTTTTCTTCAAGGTCCTTATGCTGACCAATTTTAAGCACTGTCCAGAGCATGAGGAATGTCCAGTGCCTGAGCATGTGCGGGACACTCTGGGAGAGTTTCACAATGACATCTTGCTTCACTGCGGTAAGCACTTCTTTAAAGATCCTGTGTAGTTTCTACTCTTCAGGTGGGACTTTTTATGTGAAGTATTTTACACTCTTTTAATGGTGAATTCCCATTTTACACATAGGCATACATATTGAGGAGGAGGAGGTGGAGGAGGAGGTGGACACATCACTGAGAGGCAGACTCCTCAGTATGGTGGACAGAATAAGGAACTTGCGCTCGAAGCAGGAACATGAGGAGCCAGAGGTCGAGGAGGAACTAAAACCCAGTAAGATTAACAGCCAAAACACCTTAAATATCAAAATGACTGGATGGACATTTTTTATATAGTCAAAAAAAATTGCAGAGGCTTACATTTCATATAAAAAAGTATTTCATGACTTTAACTAATATTTTCACTGGAATTTTAGTGTCAGGTAGTCAAACGGCTGTTGACAATGAAACTCACAGGGAAACCAATTTTGAGTAATTTGGACAATGGAAACAGAAAATGCTAAAATTAAAAGGTATTCAATGACTGCACAGAACATACACTGTCAGTTTCAGACCAAAAGTATTAAAATCAGCCCATCACAGTCCACAGCAGTCTAAAATAAACACGCAACAAACATACTGTACCTCTCTGTGTCCACTTCACCAAGGCACCCTTCAGGAGCTGATCTCCCACACCATGATTCACTGGGCTCAGGAGTCGTTCATCCAGAACCCTGAGCTGGTGCGTCTCATGTTCAGCCTTCTCCACAGGCAGTATGACGGACTCGGCGAGCTGACCCGAGCGCTGCCCAAAGCCTACTCCATCAACGCGGTGTCTTATCAGGACACCATGGACCTGCTGGAATGTTTGGGACAGATCCGCTCACTGCTCATCGTCCAGATGGGCCCAGAGGAGGAGCGGCTCATGATCCAGAGCATTGGGTCAGTGTGGGAGTGATTATATGTATTTTTTAATGTAACTGTAGCAAAGATAAAGTTGTGAGATGTGATACTGATTATGAATTATTGTATTTTCTTGTCAGTAATGTATTTTTAATTCTACATCCACTGTTAATGATCAGTTTGCTATTTTTACTTCACTGTGGAAATTCTTTGAAAATTAACATGGTTTTTGAGATAATGCTCTGTGAAATTTGCACCACCACACAGTAAAATGTTTCAAAAGTTAAAAAAAAATCTAATTTGGACTCTAATTTGGGTTTTTTAAATTTTTTTTTTAATTTTCAAGGAACATCATGAACAACAAGGTGTTCTACCAACACCCCAATTTGATGAGAGCTCTTGGTATGCATGAGACTGTCATGGAAGTGATGGTCAATGTATTGGGCGGAGGAGGAGACTCAAAGGTAGCTGTGATGTTTGTCACCTGACTTTATTGCCTGAGTTTGCATAATCTACAGAAGGCATAATGTTACTTTCCTCTACAGGAGATTCGATTCCCCCAAATGGTGACAAACTGCTGCCGTTTCCTGTGTTACTTCTGTCGTATCAGCAGACAGAACCAGCGCTCCATGTTTGACCATCTGAGCTACCTGCTACAGAACAGCGGCATCGGCTTGGGTCAGTGTCGGGTCACATATCACACTGTTTGCTGTACTGCACATTTTTTATTTTAAATAGTGGATTTATGTTAAATATTTAAAAACACAGGTTAAGATGTGAAGATCGGGTTCTAAACTGAGCAGAGGATCCTGTTCACTGTAAACTGTTGTGAAATGGAGAAAATAAAACTAATTTCAGAAATTGGTAAAAACCTGGAAGCGTGAGCCTGTATTATGTATTCTGCCTGTATATTATGTATATCTGTATTACTATATCACAATGAATCAACAAATAGATACTCACTGTGTGTGCCATTTTCTCATTTGCAGGCATGCGTGGGTCCACCCCTCTGGATGTGGCTGCTGCTTCCTGCATTGACAACAACGAGCTGGCCTTGGCTCTGCAGGAGCAGGACCTGGAAATGGTTTGTGGAAATCAATAAGAAAGACAAGAAAAACAGAAGAAGTCGACTTGTTACCTTATAAGCTGTCGTGGTGTCTCTCCCATATGCATGATGATGTAGGTGGTGACGTACTTGGCGGGTTGCGGGCTGCAGATGTGTCCAATGCTCATGTCTAAGGGCTACCCTGACATCGGCTGGAACCCCTGTGGAGGGGAGAGATACCTGGATTTCCTCCGCTTTGCAGTCTTTGTTAATGGTCAGCCCCCCCTTCATATCACAATCAGTGGTTTTGAGTTGTGAGTAACTGTCACTAACATTTGCACACCTGCTCCACACAGGAGAGAGCGTGGAGGAGAACGCCAACGTTGTGGTGCGTCTGCTCATCCGTCGGCCCGAGTGTTTCGGCCCGGCCCTGAGAGGAGAGGGTGGGAACGGTCTGCTGGCTGCCATGGAGGAGGCCATCAAGATCTCAGAGGATCCGGCGAGGGACGGACCCACTGTCAAAAAAGACAGGCGCTTCATGTAAGTGAAGGAATATAGATATGATACTGCACTGTTACAACTGAGACAACTTGATTAATGGACCGTTTTGTGTATTGTTTTAAAACTAGGCTGCATTGTAGTGTATTCACATCCCAACAGTTATAGAATGATGTCTCACACCACATTAATACTCCCAAAATCTTAGTTAGGAAGAACAACAACATTTTAAAACGTCATCAGTTTTTAAAAGATTGCAGCTGTGCATGATAGAGATTTTGGGAAGATTTCATCAGTGTATTTGAACCTTTTCTAGATTTTATTTTTAAATGTTTTATCGTAAGATGATGTTAGAAATGAGTATTCTTACTTTATCCCTCATATTTTTTGCATCTTAAAGATCCCTGAATAAAATAAATCAATCAGTTAATTAATGAATAGATACATTTCTCATCATTTCTCACAAAAAGCCACATAACTTTCACTGCTCATTGTCTTGCAGGTTTGGTGGTGAGGAACAGCAGGAGGAGAACCGCGTGCATCTGGGAAATGCCATCATGTCCTTCTACTCAGCCCTCATCGATCTGCTGGGCCGCTGCGCTCCTGAGATGCATGTGAGTAGAAAAGCTTTACACAACATTGATTTCTCTTAGGCCTCTGGGCACAGTGGAGCAGTTTGTGTTTGATGAGTGGTGGTTAGTCACATACGGTAATTCCAAAATGTTTATATCTATAGCTGATCCAAGCAGGCAAGGGTGAAGCTCTGAGAATCAGGGCTATCTTGAGGTCTCTGGTGCCCATAGAGGATCTGGTGGGAGTCATCAGCTTGTCTGTGCAGATTCCAGCCTACGGCAAAGGTTAGATACAAAGTTGTCTGAATGTACTGTGTAAATGTACAATATCTGAGCATATTCTGGTATCCTCCTGCATATATGACTCCTTCTGTCTAAACCACAGATGGTCAGATTATTGAGCCCAAGATGTCTGCAAGTTTTGTGCCAGACCACAAGGCCTCCATGGTGCTGTTCCTTGACAGAGTCTACGGTATTGATAACCAGGACTTCCTGCTGCATGTCCTGGAGGTCGGCTTCCTGCCGGACATGAGAGCTTCAGCTTCTCTGGACACTGTGAGTAGGAAAAGACTCAACAAGTACACAAATATGCTGTAATATAGGAAGAGAAATGTACCTTCTGTCATCTTCAGAAATCTGTATGTTGATGTGATCTCTGTCTCTGTCTCACTCAAAGTCCTGCAATCAATATAAGTAGTTTTTCTCTCTTCTCTGGTTTTAGGTAACATTCTGTACCACTGAAATGGCCTTGGCACTAAACCGCTACCTTTGTTCAGCTGTTCTGCCTCTGCTCACCAAGTGTGCCCCCTTGTTTGCTGGGACGGACCATCGGGCCATCATGATTGACTCCATGCTCCACACCATCTATCGCCTGTCCCGCGGCCGAGCCCTCACCAAGGCTCAGCGGGACGTCATTGAGGAGTGCCTCATGTCACTCTGCAAGTCAGTACTAATCCAAATTTCTCTCTTTAGAAACAACATGTGAATGGTAATCAGACACTTGCAAGGTTATAATAATGAACAGATTTTTTACTTTATGTTTATTTAACCAGGAAGTCTCTTTAGATACGATATCTAACTAGAAGAGCAAAATAGTTAACATGAAAACACAAACAGTCTATTTATTTATGTTGCACAATAAAATAGGCACTGAAAGACATCAAAGAAACAATATCCCGGCCTGTTTAAAAGAGTTGCATACCTCATGAAACATTTTGATGATGTTCACAGGTACCTTCGACCCTCTATGCTACAGCATCTGCTTAGAAGGCTGGTATTTGATGTGCCCATCCTCAATGAATATGCAAAGATGCCTCTCAAGGTTTGTTTGGTTTTATTTAGTTTTATTTTTTTTGTTTATTTGAGTTCCTTAGGGACAAAAATGTAAAATATTATAAATTAATGTTATTTTCTACTTTCAATGAATTATGTTTTTTAACCAACATCAGTCCTGATAACAAATATCAAATATGAATTCATGTTCAGGATTTTAACCCTTTAAATGCCAGTTTGTTTATATATAACGCCAGTTTTTTAAAATAAAAAAACCCACAAAAAATGAAATATTTTCTATATACTAAATGCAAAGTGAAATATTTTTTGGGGGGATTATCCCAGTCTGGGATATATCAATGATTAGCAACAACATGGATTCTGGGGTCAAAAAATTTAGTTATGATTGGTTTCAATGGTGACATTTTTGTCCCTAAGGAGTTCAGAGGAACAATTTCATCTACACATTATAGACCTGTTATAAGTGAATGATTAAAATAAAAAAAACATATATTAAAAAGAATGTCCTTGGAGAATTTGATGCTATAAGCATGAACACAGCCCAAATGATCAAGAAAATAAAAACTAAAAAGTCAAAAATGTCCTTAAGGAGGCATAAGGGTTAAGACATTAAACAGATGTAATATACATGCAGGTACCATTATAATAATTATGAAGAGTATGCATTACCAACACAAAAGATTACACAATTGTTATGCCTGCTAATGACCTCCTCTGTATTTCCCTCGATGATTTGATTGTTTCAGCTGTTGACCAATCACTACGAGCGCTGCTGGAAATATTACTGCTTGCCTAACGGATGGGCTAACTTCGGGGTGACCTCAGAGGAAGAGCTGCATCTTTCTCGTAAACTCTTTTGGGGAATTTTTGAATCTTGTGCCCACAAGGTTAGAGAGATGAACCTTTTTAGTGTTAAGCAACAATGTTTATACTGTACAGTTACATAGGTGGTTTTAAGCTTATGTTATTATTAACTTGGGTCCTCTGATGTCATCCAATCTCTAGAAATATGATGCAGAGCTCTTTAAGATCACCATGCCCTGCCTCTGTGCTATAGCAGGAGCCATCCCTCCTGACTATGTGGACGCCACCTTCTCCTCTAACACTGAGAAGAAGGCCTCTGTGGATGCTGAAGGCAACTTTGATCCCAAACCAGTGGAGACCACCAAGTGAGCACGGAGAGGAAAAAATAACAGTTCAATAATAGTTAGCTTACATAAATATATGTTGCGTTGCGTTGTGTTTCTTGTGTTATTGTTTGTTTTGTGTTTATGTATTTTGTGCATATGTTTTGATATGATCACAATCTTGCACAACCCTCTTTGATTTTCAGAGCTGGCTAGCTTCTAACTTATCCCTCAACAGTGTTGTTATCTCTATGAACTTCTAATTTTTTGTCAGACTGCTTTAGTGACCACTCGGTCATCTACTATGTATGGAAGGTACCAGTTAATACCAAATGGTCAGAATGCCTGGGACTTCTTACACTCAAGTAGTCGACAAGCATGCACCTTGGAAAATCTCAAAAGTCAAGGGACGACATCTACCCTGGATAAATGCAGATCTTATAAGTGTCTTTAGGCAGAGTGATGATCGCTTGGGTTAAATTCTGGCAGATGAATGAAAATGCTGACTGGGAAACATACAGGAAACTAAGGGCGTTTTCACACCAACAGCATTCAGTGCGTTTTAATCGAACCGCGTCAGTCAGAATGCAACAATCGCACTCAGGTCCGCACCAAATTAACCGATCCGAGACCACAAAAAGAGGTGGTCTCGATCTGCACCATCTACTGAACTCTGGTGCGGTTCCGGTAGTGAGCAACCTGAAACAAACAGGTAAAAACAACCTAGTTGTAATGAATCATGGTTATGGGGGCACTCACTTGTGGATAAAATTTTATATTTCATTTCATATATTTTATATTTCATTTATATTTATTCCTGAATTGACGTGCAATGCGTCTTCGGAGGCTCCAGTACATCATCAGATTATTTTCCAGTCGTTTTCAAACAAAAAATCAGCAGAGATGGGATGTAACGAAGTATGTACTTCATACTTCAGTAACGAAGTACAAATTCTTCGTTACTGTACTAAGTAGATTTTCCAGCAAAATATTAATACTAAAATGTAATTTGCACTCTTGATTTCAAATCGTAGTGTTACTTCTTTGTTAATGCATTAGTTATCCTTATTAAGGTATTGCATTTAATGACCAACTTGTCAATAATGAATACTTAAAAAGATATTTAATCTTGTTTTTTAAAGACTGTAAGATAATTATTTTAAGTGCTGTCATGAATGTACAGAAGTATCTAATTTCCAATTTAAGAGAGAGAACTACAGTAACTTTTCTGTACATAAATTCAAGCTTTTTACCTGCGGAGAATTAAATGTGAGTTATTTCTTTTCACAGCACAATTATCCCTGAGAGGCTAGACACATTCATCAACAAGTATGCAGAGCACACTCATGACAAATGGGCCTTTGAAAAGGTCAGTTGTGAAAAGTTAAAATCCCCGGTTATAAATCAAGTCTCTGTTTGTTTATTTGAAACACATTTAAAGTTTAATGACTCTCTCAACGGTTAAATACATTTTCAGATTCAGAACAACTGGACCTACGGAGAGACGTTAGATGAGAATGCTAAGACGCACCCGATGCTCCGACCATACAAAACGTTCTCTGAAAAGGTAATTATTCCTCTCTTTCTGCCTTCCTCACAAAATGCACATAGGCACTAAAAAGTGGGGCCTGTTTATTAATACAAATTTGGCTTCATATAAAAGGAAGTCAGCTCTGCTAAACTTGTATTTCTGAGCCATGAACTTTTCATTCCTAATTTTGAGATCTTCACAGACTCTAAAGAAATGTGTTGTTTACAGGCTCCTCGTTCATTTTTCTCATCATCTCTGTTTCTCAGGATAAGGAGATCTATCGCTGGCCCATTAAGGAATCCATCAAAGCCATGTTGGCATGGGAGTGGACCTTGGAGAAAGCCCGGGATGGCGAAATAGAAGTCGAGAAGAAAACTGCCACACGAAAAATCTCCCAAACTGCTCAGGTGCAAGAGGATTGATAAAAAAAGATCAGTATTGTGGAGAATTTTTTGATGCTTGCTATGTGGCTAATTGGGAAAGGATGGATCTGGATATCTAGAGTGACTCAATGTTTATTTTTCATTTATATCCTCCTTCATATTGATCCCTCTGTCAAAGCTATATATTGGGAATAAAAAAGAGGGTGAGACCTACCTGTTCAAAGTACATGTTGATCTATTAATCTCAGCATTCATAAACATTTTACACTTAATAAATAGTAAGTAAATAAAAATAAAACAATGGTGAACTTAAAGTAGTCCCCTTTTTTGGGAACCTCTTGAGATCCCAAAACATCAAATGGAGAGCCACTGCTCTATATAATGTTGTTTTTCTGTCTTCAGGCCACTTATGATCCCAGTCAAGGCTACAACCCTCAGCCAATAGACATTGCAGCAATGGCCCTGTCCAGAGAGCTGCAGGTATGTGTCTTTCTATCCATCTGTCATAGCACTGATAGGTCTCGTATTTTGGTTACACATGTGTCAGGAGCTTTGCAGATTAATTTGGTAACTGTCTCAATGCAGTCTATGGCTGAGCAGCTGGCTGAAAACTACCACAACACCTGGGGCAGGAAGAAGAAGCTGGAGCTACAGGACAAAGGTAAAACAGACTTCTATTACACTCAAATACACTTTGCTGGTTTGCAGCCTTTTGAGTCCAAACATGTCTTGTGCACCTTTTAGGCGGTGGCAGCCACCCTCTGCTTGTGCCTTATGACACCCTGACGGCTAAGGAGAAGGCCAGGGACAGGGAGAAGGCCCAGGACCTGCTCAAGTTCCTCCAGCTGAATGGATATGCTGTGACAAGGTAGTTACCATTTCAGTTTAGGATCAGTGTTTTCACCGATGCCAACAGTTTTTCATGGCATCACCTCCACTGGTATAAACAGGCACTTTTGGGTGTGTGTGCTTGTGTTTGCTTGTATTTAAGCATATACAAAGTATCTTCTCTTTATTACTATTAAATGACTTTGTGTCATTTTATATCAATGTCACACAGTCATTTGCCTTTTGTGCTAGCCTTCTTAAAATCTAATAAAGATTGAATGTCTCTATTTCTTTCCTTTCCAATCACTCTTTTCTCCATCCGCAGGGGTATGAAGGACATGGAGCAGGACATTTCCTCCATTGAGAAGCGTTTTGCCTACGGCTTCCTCCAGAAGCTTCTCAAATGGATGGACATTGCCCAGGAGTTCATCGCTCATCTTGGTACTGTAGTTTGAGAGTCTAAGATAGAGGCTTCGCACAGGCATAGCACTTTATAGCGAGGTGTTTTTTGTCTATTGTTTACCTTTTGATTAAGGCTCACATTTTTAAAATGTTGTTGTTTTTTTTAACAGAGGCTGTGGTTAGTAGTGGTAGAGTGGAGAAATCACCACATGAACAAGAGATCAAATTCTTTGCCAAGGTGAGTTATACCATGCTTCAGTGAGTTCTCCTGTTGTTTGTCTGCCAAGTACTAACATAAACTCACACTTTGAGGAGATAGGGGATAGGATCTTCCTGAAACTTACTGCCAAAATTGATGGTTTGGAGACAGATCAACGAGTCGAAATGTCATCTGTCTTCCCTTTATGCCACTCTATTGTTGTTATTATTATTATTACGGTTTATTTAATAGGGACAGATAAAATATACATAGACAGGCTGAAACAACTGTCCAATGCAAGTATCACAATGTTCATAGTGGGTGCTAATTGGCAACACCTCCCTAGAAGGCAGCATGTGCATGATTGTGTGTGATTCAGTAAGTTCCTATTTTATGTATTTAATATTTATTTAATCTTTTGCTGTTTTTTGTTTTTTTTACAGATCCTCTTGCCGCTGATCAATCAGTACTTCAAGAATCACTGCCTCTACTTCCTCTCCACTCCTGCTAAAGTCTTGGGTAGTGGAGGGCATTCATCCAATAAGGAGAAGGAAATGATTGCAAGGTAGGTTCAGTAAAAGCTTACAAAAAAAAGAAGTTTGTACTCTGATTTACTTGACTTGAACTCTTTACCATTTGCCTTTCCTTTAGTACAGTACCTTTGTATGATAGTGTATGTCATCTCCCTCTTTCGTGTCTCTATTTCTCTCCTGTTTTGCAATATCCTTTATTTTCTTGACCTCCCTTTTTGCTTTCTGTGTCACTTCAAACATCTTTCCTGCCCTGTTTCCCCTCATCGTCCTCCCTTCTTCTTCTCCGTCCCTTTCCTATTTTCTCCTCCTACCTCAGTATCTTCTGTAAGTTGGCTGCTTTGGTGAGGCACAGAGTCTCTCTTTTTGGTAAGGAATCTGCATGGTGGCATTATGCCCTGTCACCATATGTCTTCCTGTGTAATTTCTTTTTTTATTTTATCCAGATCTTTTTTCACATCTTCCTCTATCATACTTTCCTGTTTACATACTAACCAACCTCCCACGCTCTCATTCCCTCCTCCCTCTTTTTACCGGATCTCCTTGTCTAATGCTTCTCTCTCTCTCTTTAGCTCATCTTCTGCTTGCCTTTGATGTTTTCTGCAGCCTGGTGTTTTCAGAATTGTCTTTATCTGCTTTTAAGGCCTATACTCAGATTGGCACTCACACAACTGAGAGTGATTTTTGAGCATGAATGTCTGTCGTGGTCGCAGGTTTCAACAAACCTCAGTATAATGCAGCTCTGTGATGTGTTTTCATCCTGGCTTATATGAGGCAGTATATGCTTTATCCTCATTGTCCTCCCCCTTCACCACCATGTGTCTTTAAAAGTCAGTCACTCTTATGTTACCAGTGGTGATTAGACACTGGCAAGCACTTCACACTGACCCTGTGACCTTTAGCTTGGCTCACAAGTAGCACGTGGTCTAATTCAACACTTCAACTGATCTGCCACTTGAAAAGTGCCCAAGTCAAAACCACAAAATGGAGGTACTGCAGTTAAGAAGATCATTTATTAACAGAGAATATAGCACAGGGTGTCAAATATGTGACATGTTAAAGGACTGTTCCATAATTTACTATTTAAGTTTTCTTAGTTATGAATATTTTGTATCTGTGATGGGGGAATAAATGAAAGGTTTTGATGTAATTCTGGTTTTGGTTGATGTTTTCTAACACACTCTACTAACAACCTCTTGTAGACAGTGGATTTGTAGAGTAAGACAGCTCTGACAACTCATCTTTGATGTGCTGTTTTTTAGGAACGGATGCAGGTGCAGTGGTAAACTGTCTGCACATTTTGTCAAGATCACTTGATGCCAGGTAACTCACACTCGCTCATCTGTTCAGATGACACCCTCAGCACTCTGAGAGGCAGAAAGAAAATAGAAACTAACTAACTGAGATTATATGTATTTTTTATGACTGTTTTTTTGCTCCCTTCTTTTCAAGGACTGTCATGAAATCAGGGCCTGAGATTGTGAAGGCTGGTCTGCGTCAGTTCTTTGAGAGTGCTGCTGATGACATTGAGAAGATGGTTGAGAATCTGAAACTGGGTAAAGTGTCCAGTCGAAACCAGGTCAGTCACAAACCACGTTGCGTTGTTTTTATACACCCTCGTTCATTTTGTCTTGTAAATTGATATTTGTATGTTGTGTGTTCCTGTAGGTAAAGGGTGTGGCACAAAACATCAACTACACCACCACAGCCCTGCTGCCGGTCCTCACGTCACTGTTTGACCACATCGCTCAGCACCAGTTTGGAGATGACGTCATGTGTGAGTGAATTAATGGTTAATATTTTGCCTTTTATGGCTCTTGATTTAGTGACACAAAGGAATTAATATATTGCCTCTCTTCCCTGCATCCTCAGTGGATGACTTGCAAATATCCTGCTATCGTACAATGTGCAGCATCTACTCTTTGGGCACTGTGAAGACTCCACATGTAGAGAAGTGAGTAGAGATCTCTGTCTGTCTATAAGTTTAAACTCTAACTCTGAAGGAAGGAACAGTTTTTGCTGTTGATTGTTTATGGGTTAATGATTTAAATTTAAAGGGGTTAAAATTTAAAAAAATTATATAACTTGCACCCATTCTTTTTATGTGGACCTAGTATAACATTTCTGCTTTTAATCCATTTTGAAAGAATATATTAGAGGATAATGGCAAAAAAGTGGTGTAACCATAAAAACAAATAATTAAACATAATCATAATAATCAAACACAACATTATGGTTTTTTAACAAATTTCATATAATTTGTCACAAATTATTTTGAAAAAATGGGTGATTTTAGGATATGTCCTGCTCAATATTGACAAAATGCAGTAAAATTTAAATGTAGAAATGCTTCTTTTATTTCTTTTCATTTGATGTTTTAAAATTAGGTAATTATTTTTATAAATGCACTTAATGCACTGTAGGTGGATAAAATATTTAATATTTATCATTCTTTTGTAATTACACCATTTTACATTTTCAGGCGCATTCCGTCTTACTTTTGGTTAAAAAAAATGTTGCAAATGTCATTTCAAATGACAAAACCAACAAAAATACAAAATGCACATTTTAACAAACCTGATGCTGCTATTAAAACTATTTTTAATATATTTTTGAATTGCTCATCTTGCCAACCCTTATTTGTGACTGACCTTTATATATTTGTTTAACTGTCATCATTCAATCAAAACAAGGCTTTTTCATTCATTTCAGTTTACATGAGATTTAATTGTAAATGTCATTGATAGAGCACAAATCATACGTCTATTCAGCAAACAACACTCTCTGTCCTTAGACGCCTGATTCAGAGGAACAAATAAACAAAAACAGAACAGAAACATAAACAGAAAAAATGACCCATGTATACAATCTGATATTCTGACTATTGTGGTATTTATTTTTCGCCTGTACAGACAGCGACCGGCTCTCGGGGAGTGTTTGGCCCACTTAGCAGCTGCGATGCCAGTGGCCTTCCTGGAGCCAACACTGAATGAGTTCAACACATTTTCTGTTTATACCACCAAGACCCCCAGAGAGAGATCCAGTGGGTTTAAAAAAAAAGCATTTTGTCTTTATTTTCCTCCCCATTCCAGCACATCACCCTTACATTTTATTTTACATTCATCTTATTTGATGTAATCTTTCCCCCTTCAGTTCTGGGTCTTCCCAACCAAGTGGAGGAGCTGTGCCCTGACATCCCAGAGCTGGAGATCCTGATGAAGGAGATCCATGATCTGGCTGAGTCTGGTGCACGCTACACAGAAATGCCCCATGTGATTGAGATTACCCTGCCCATGCTGTGTAACTACCTCCCTCGCTGGTGGGAGAGAGGCCTAGAGAACTTCCCAGAGCAGGAGGGCCAGCTCTGCACCGACGTCACCTCCGAGCAACTCAACAAGCTGCTGGGTAGCATCATGAAGATTGTGGTTAACAACCTGGGTATAGATGAAGCCTCCTGGATGAAAAGATTGGCAGGTCAGTAAGCCGAGGCTGTTTAGTAAGACAAAAGGCTTCCAGGTGATCCAAGACATCATCTGGCAACCAAAGTTTTCATAGTTTAACAATTGCTTTTGGATTTTTGCAAGAAAAGTGTCTTCTTGATTTTTATTACATTTATTTGTGCATCATAAATGTTGCTTAGTTAGGTCTTGTGTTTGCAAACTACTAAAATGTACTTTTATAGTGATTCTTACTTGTCATGCAAGCAGTACATTTATTATAGATTATCATTTACACATTTTGTACATCTCTTATTTGGAGTAAACTATTACTGTTGATGACCGCTGATTCCTTTGTACCGCTTGTCCAGTGTTCGCCCAGCCCATTGTCAACAGGGCTAAACCAGAGATGCTTAAATCTCACTTCATCCCCACCATGGAGAAGCTAAAGAAGCGCTCAGGGAAGGTGGTGGCCGAGGAGGATCATCTGCGCATGGAGGGCAAGACGGAGGTGGACAGTGAAAACGGGACCATCCGAGATGAGTTTGCTGTGCTGTGTCGAGACCTGTACGCTCTCTACCCGTTGCTCATCCGCTACGTGGACAATAACAGGTAGGTAGCAAAACTTAAATATGCTGTTATTTACAATATGGAGGACAAATTATTGCTGTTGCATTAAAACGATATATTGTTGATGATACCTGGTGGTCGAGTGGTTAGAGCGCATGCCACGTAATCGCAGCGTCCCTGGTTTGAATCGGGCCAGGGACCTATGCTGCAGGTCTTCCCCCCTCCCTTTCCCTGTTTCCTGCCGGCCTCTCTGCCAGTTACTATATAAATAAAGGCAAAGGGGCCCAAAATAAATCTTTAAAAAAAACAACTGTATATTGTTAGCATTACTACTTACTTCTGCTCAGTCGCTGAGCATAAATCTTCTTTAAGAACACTTTGATTAAACAATAGTACTGTATTTAATGTCATTTATACACCAAAACCTCTTTTATTGTAAAGGATGTCTCAATGTCAAGGAACTGACTTTGCTTGCAAGAAAACCTGCTCAGTGTTTATATTTCTAGGTGGCAAAGCTTTAGATTCCTTTAAATTAACTTTACAGCCAGAAAAATATAAATCTACCAAAGCTGAGAGTGGTCATTCTGGATTTGAAAGACCAACAAACCATGTATGTTTGTATGCAATCTGATTATTTCTGACAAATGTTTAATAGCAAGAGCAAATAAAAAATGTGATAATGGGAACTGCCCAATCCAACATAGGCATATGCATTTATGAAAGTGGAAGATGGAAGTTTATAAAAGTGTTTGTACTGCAGCTGGTGGTGCAAATGTATTAATTAGCTGAAAGACTTAATCCCTCTGCCATCTGTCAAAAGCTTTCTCAGCATCTAAGGATATTATTATGCCACTTGACTATGTTGTTTGCAGAGAAAGTGTCTGATATTTGTAAAAAGATTGTCTTGCAAAATGAATTGCAAATGAACCCAGTTTGGTTAGTTGTAGTTAAATAAGGTATGATTATTTATCAGCTATTGGCTAGGACTCACAGACTATTATTCAAGCAGTCAATCTGTTAATCTCATTGCTGTGTTTGTCTACAGAGCGAGATGGTTGACCTGTCCAGACCCAGATGCAGAGGAGCTCTTCAGGATGGTGGGAGAAGTGTTTATTTTCTGGTCCAAATCCCACGTGAGTTACATGTCCTCCTCATCTCTCTGCTGCTTTCTGATCTTTTCTTGATTTTTTTTGTGTTTTGTTTTTTCTATTTTGTCATGCCAAACCCTGTTTTTCTGTTATTTTTGGCAGAATTTTAAACGAGAGGAGCAGAACTTTGTGGTGATGAATGAAATCAACAACATGTCCTTCCTCACTGCTGACAGTAAGAGCAAGATGAGCAAGGTGAGCGCGGAAAGGCAGACAAGTAGCTTTAAAAAAACAACACATAGCCTGTCATTTATTGAGATGTCAAATCACTTACTTCATATCTTGAGCTGTAACACATCAAAGGAACCAAACCCTTATAATTAATAATGCATTAACAACTCCCATTTTAAGCAGGCAACAGTCTAAAAGAAAATCTCTAGGCCTTTTATCAGCTGTTATTTCCTTTCTTTCCTTCAAGTTATTGTGGATGTGAAGGTAAGGTAAATAATTATTCTGTAGATAATTATCAGTTTATAATAAATTATTTTGTATAGATAAGCAGTAGAAGTGTAAGAATATTATAAGCCATTTCATGACTAATAACATTCATTTCCAGGTTGTTTTTAAGAGTCAGTTTTTGGTATTCAGGCAGAAGCAGGAGTGTCGCTAACTGTGTTTTCTCCTTATATCCTGTGTCGATGGGTTGGACGCTGGGCCACTAGGCCGGAGATGGAGAGGTTAGACTGTGTTTGTGCACGAGCGCTGTGCTGATCGCATGGCACCCTGAGTTTTGGGGGACGCATTTCATCAAGCTTTACCATGGACCACCACACTTCTTACACACAGACCCTGATATTCACACACACATGCTTACGGGTCAATGATGTTTTTTGTGTCCATGTGGTTTAGTCAAATTTAAAGTGCTTAAAATGTGAAAATAAACTTATGAATAACTTGCACACATAGTTTTTTTGTGGATACACCATAACATTTCTGCTTTTAATCCATTTTAAATAATATATTAGAGGATTATGGCAAAAATGTGTAAGTGGTGTAACCATAAAAACTTTGTACCAAACACAACACTTTGGTTTTTAGCTATTTTTACATCATTCGTCACAAATTATTTAGAAACATTTGATATTTTTAGTATATGTCCTGCTCAATATTGACAAAATGCATTACAATTTCAATGTTGAAATATTCCAAACATAAACTTAAACTTGTTAAATTCTCAATAAAACACCATATCAAATAGTTTGGCATTATCTTACATTATACATTTTTTATTAAATAAAAGAAATGGAGTACAATTGTTCTAAATATTAAATTTAATCTGGGGAATCGTGTAAATCAGGTATCATTTAAAAAACATTTTTAATGAAGTAATTATTTAAATACACTGTAGGTGGATAAAATATTTAATATTTATCATTCTTTCGTGGTTACACCATTTGACATTTTCAAGAGCATTCAGTCTTACTTTTGGTTAAAAAGAAAAATTCAAATGACATAAAACTAACAAAAATACAAAATGTACATATTAGGGTCAATGACGTATAAGGATTTTCAACAACTCAATTTTAAATAATAAAAACAAGCATATCTAATGCAGTAGTTCAAACATTCAGAATGTTGTGTACCTGACAATTCATATTACAATTTGAAAGTGATTTTAATGGGGGTTTTTCAAGATTAATTGGCACTGGCCTTAAAAAAAAGTCATTTGGTGCGACCATGATTCATCTTGAAATGTCTTATATAAATAAAAGACCATCATTTACAAAGATTTAAAAAAAATGCAAATACTTTGTTTCCAAACACTTTATATTACTGAAAACTTGTAAAAAAAGATGTGAAGCGTGTTAAGTAAATTAATTTATTTCAAGATGAATCGTGGTCGCACCACATGTCTTTTTTTAAGGCCAGTGCCAATTAATCTTGAAAAACCCACTAAAATCTCTTAATTTGTAATATGAATTGTCAGGTACACAACATTCTGAATGTTTGAACTACTGCATTAGATATGCTTGTTTTTATTATTCTACAATTGAGTTGTTCTAAATCCTTATACGTCATTGACCCATTAACAAACCTGATGCTGCTTTTTAAACTATTTTTAAAGATATTTTTGAATTGCTCATCTTGCCAGTACTTATTTGTCGCTGACCCATACACACAAACAGGGTTATAAACACATAGATACCATTAGAAAAATAACTCACTAGTCTTTAAGTTATAGCAATGTTATGATAATGCATATGGGCGAAATGACAAAGGCCTACTGTATAATGTAGATTCAGTTGAAATGTTTTGGGTTTTTTTGTCAGTGGGACATATTTATGACTGTATTTGGGTAATATTGAGTAAGAGTGTGTCAGTAGTGTGTGTGTGTGTGTGTGTGTGTGTGTGTGTGTGTGTGTGTGTGTGTGTGTGTGTGTCTGTCTGTTTATATATATGTGTGTGTGTTTGTATGTTTGAGTAGGGGTCTGGAGTGGCTTGATGAAAGCTCTTTGCAGTAGATTTTAGAAGCCTGAGAGGTTTCATGGCACTCGGTTGAGCGGTTGTGTATCTAATTTGAAGTGTGCACTCCTGCGGCCGAGCGCCATCACCCTGTTTTTTTGTTTTTGATTAATAAACAGTTTGCCTTTAGATTTTCCCTGTGGGATACAGTGGTGGTTACTGTGTTACTGTGCCATTTGTGATGTTTAAAAATGTGTTGTTGTCGCTTGGATTTCTTTCAGCTTTTGTAGTTGAAAAAAAAATCTTGCGCTGGGGGACTCTTCTCTTTTCAGTATTGTTTACAACATTATCGGCTTTTTATTCACCACCTAATAAAAAGCCATACCATCCTTCACTGTCACCATTTGATTCACTTGCTTCATCAGTAGCATTAGCCAGCTGGGTTTGTCAGAGGGGATTGAAGCTAGCTTGACATCACCAGGTAGCTCTCATCATATTAACTAACTGGACTGGACTCGTCCCTCCATGCTCATTCATTGACACCATTAAAATATGAAATCATTGAATATCTAATCACCGTTTCATGTCTTTCATGGTTGTTGCTATTAGACAAACGAGAAAACCTCCTCTCCTTAGCGATCAGATGAGCATTACTGTAGTGAGCGTCTGTTACCTGATCATTACAGCGCCTCTCTCTGTCCAAAGACCACTTTTGAACCACACACACACACACACACACACACACACACACACACACACACACACACACACACACACACACACACACACACACACACACACACACGCTGTGCAGTTTAAGGGTAGAGAGGGTGCTGTGGGGCCAGACAACAGTCAGTAATGAGCATTGGTTGCCTCTGGACAGGAGTGTGTGAGAAGAGCTCCAGGGCGATGGAGCTGACCCCCTAGTCTTGTGCTGTTCTGTGTGCTGTCCAGCGGACTGGATTTCCTCTGTCGGGCACTACTAACAGTGAGGCTGCATTGTGTGTTACCACTGTAGCTGATGCAGCAATGAAGCACCTGAAACGTCATCAGGAGCTGTTGTTTACAAGAAACTGGAGTTGTTGGTCTGTCTGATTCCAGCTGATGAATTTTTTAATTTTTAATTTTTGAATCTTGTTTATTCAGTTGTTGTTTTTTTTTAGCATGTTGTGATATTTTACAGGATATTTCTCAGCTGCTGGTTTTTTCCATCTTATTGTATAAATATCTTATATTTGGTTTAAGAGGTAGTTTTACATCATCACTTTGTTGGATACTTACAAGAGTCTTTGATGCCACAGAAATATTTTCTAACAGTAAATGTTTTGAGCCCGACTGTGATGGATCAGCTTGAGTGTTTCTTTCTGTTTTTAGTCTGGAGGCTCGGAGCAGGAGCGGACCAAAAAGAAGCGGCGGGGCGATCGCTACTCTGTGCAGACCTCCCTTATTGTAGCGGCATTGAAGAAGATGCTTCCCATCGGCCTCAACATGTGCTCTCCTGCAGACCAGGAGCTCATCAATCTTGCAAAGATCAGATACTCACTGGTACTGTGATGTGTTTGAAGCCAAATTATTGACTATATTCTGTCCCAACATACACTTCCTGATTTTTCCCTTTGCAGATTGATATCTAAATCCAGTGCTTTACATTCATAGCATCAGTATATTGTTCTTTACTAAACTTTAGGATATTTGTGATTGTTTTGAATGATTAAATAAATGGTGAATCTTGGCTTTGTCCCTTGTAGAAAGACACGGATGAAGAGGTGAGGGAGTTCTTGCACAATAATCTCCATTTGCAAGGCAAAGTGAGTGAACCCTTTAATTGTTTTGCATATTAAATAAGAAAATAAATATGCCTATTCCCTTATGAATATCTAAACATCTATTATTCACATTTGACCCTTTGTTTCAGGTGGAGGATCCGGCTATGAGGTGGCAGATGTCTCTTTATAAGGAGATGTCTGGAAAAGCTGAAGATGCCGAGGACCCTGAGAAAGTGGTGAAAAGAGTACAGGAGGTGTCCGCTGTCCTTTACCACATTGAGGTGGTGAGTATACAGACACAAGCTCAAGGACATGACTACATACAAGGTGCAAAAGTTTGTAGTGAACGTGCACATCCAGAAATATGAATAAATCAGGTGCTGGACCAAAAAACAAATGAAAAACAAGATAAAAGTTTTAGTCTGAAGAAGAGGATTGTGCTCAAAAATGTCACGCTGTTGATATCCAAATATAAACCTGCATTGGGAGCTGCAGTGTGCAGACTTTTCTCTTGTTTTACGTACAAGGTTCAGGAATTTTTTGGTGGCCAGTTGAAGGCTAATTGTTGGAAAAGTGGGCATGTGAGTTGAATCTGACAGTTTGGCAAAGTATGGAAAATTGAAAAGAAATCAGTCTTCTTTTGCATCAACAGACCTGAGTAAAGCTCTGCAGCTGCATGAATCACACATAAGGGCTGCCACATTAGAGTTTAAAGTATAGATTTTCCCGTCCATAGGCAGCACCAGGAAGCTATATCCCTGCAAAGGTGGCTGTTGCATAAAATAGTGAAATATACTCAGGAAGGATTTGTTCATTTGAATTTTTCTCTCTTCAGACAGAGCATCCGTTCAAGTC
Organism: Scomber scombrus; assembly: GCF_963691925.1. Lineage (NCBI taxonomy): Eukaryota > Metazoa > Chordata > Actinopteri > Scombriformes > Scombridae > Scomber > Scomber scombrus. The sequence goes on from NC_084974.1 coordinate 23,206,789, forward strand.
AAAGAAAATGGTTTGGCACAAGCTCCTGTCCAAACAGCGTCGCAGGGCTGTGGTGGCCTGTTTCAGGATGACGCCCCTGTACAACATCCCCGCGTAATTATTCTCTTCATGCTTCATAATGAACCATTCTTTAAAGACATTACAAGCCTTTATATGAGCTATTATAACCTTCCTGAATTAATTCTCAATGACTTCCACTCACAGGCACAGGGCAACCAACATGTTCTTGGATGCATACAAGCGCAACTGGTTAGAGACTGAGGGTTACTCATTTGAGGACAAGATGATTGACGATTTATCAGTAAGTTATCCTTCCCTTTAAATCTGAGATAGCATGGCTGTGTGCGAGTGGTTATTCTCACGATTTGTGTTATCGCAAATAATTAGAAAGCCATGGAAGAAGAGGAGGAAGAGGAAGAGGAGACCGAGACAAAGCCTGATCCCCTTCATCAGTTGATTCTTCATTTCAGTCGCACCGCTCTCACAGAAAAGACGTAAGAGCATCTTAACCTCTTCTGCAGCTCACTTTTCTGACCTGGACCTCAATGAGAGGCAATTGATTCTGGTTCTGTTTTGTCTCATTACAGCAAGCTAGACGTAGACCATCTTTATATGTCATATGCTGATATTATGGCAAAGGTAAGACAATCTCATGCTCTGCATATGGAAAATTATATGAAAAATGAAATATATTCTCTTAACAAAGTATTGCCCGGATTATTATCTGGTTAATTGCACAGCAGAGAGTATGATGTTAATATGGGTGGTTTGCCTTTAACACCAAATATTTCTATTATCATTTTCTACCCAAATCCTAACTTTAACCTTACTTGTAAAAACCATTTTGTTATTTAATCAAAATCTTACCTTAACTTTAAAATAGTTATAAAATAGTTTCAGTCACCTAACCTGAACTGAAACTAAAGATTGATTTACTTTAACCCCAAAATAAGCTGATAATGGTTTACTTTCCTTAATATTTTCATTAACTAACCTTTAATGACCATCCACACTGAGAACGAAACGATAACTATAAATGTATAGTTTTAAATGTTGTTCTAACTCGAGTGGATGGAGGAGTCCACACCACAACTATAACGATAAAGGAAAACGATATCGTTGGAATCACTTTCAGTAAACTGTAAACTGGAGCAGGATGACACCCAGAGGTGATTTATTTAGATAGGTCTTTGCTATTACAAAGATGCTGGAACTTTGTTTTCTATTATAATTTGTAACAACAAAGTTAGTGGATCTTTGTAAGTGGATCTGTGCTCATACTGTGTGTCTCTGCTGCAACGGTTCACTTTTGCACACTGCGCTTCAACATCTGCTTCGGGTCAGTTTGGTCTGTAAACACATAAAACATCACAGCAAATAGTGTCTGAAATACTTCTGATCAACACACTGAATCAGCACCCACCTCTGAACTCTTCTGGTTCTCTTTTTATTTCTCCGTACAAAATACTACAGCAGTAACAGCTCTTCAATAATTAGCTGCAGACACAGCTGTCTGGACACCGCTGTTTACAGGACATTGTCGTTCTCAGTGTGGACACTCACATTGTTGTCGTTATAGTTATTGTTCCCAGTGTGGACGACCCTTTATGCATGACAATCGTGTAAAATTGGCACCCCATTCGCCTTTGGGTGCAAAATATGTAAATCTTATGTATAAAAAGTGGATTTGTGCCAAATCACAGGTAGTACTGTAGTAGTTATGATTTGTTTTAAGTCTGGTGGTTTAATCACCACTAAACTGTACCAGCTAGTCATTGTTACTCATATTTTTTGCTCGTTTGGTAATTACATCTGCTTTAATCTGAGGTGGTCTTGTACTCAGTTGCTGACTTGCTGTCATCTCCTTGCAGAGCTGCCACATTAATGAGGAGGACGAAGGGGGAGAACAGGAGGGGGAGGAACCAGCCTTTGAGGTGCGGCAGACAGAGATGGTATGGGGGGACCAGGGGATGGGGCACAGGGGAATCAGCGGAGAAGCAACTCCCCACACGTGATCACACAACATCTTCACACTCGGCACTACCCCCCACCCCAACCTGACCCTTTTTTTCTCTCTTCCTTTTTTTTTTTCTCTCGTTCACTCACACCACTTTCCTATTTCCTGCTATGATGGACTGACCTGTGCATGCCTTTGCTGGACTCTGCCCAGCAGTCAGATCAATGTTGCGGTCTCAATTGTTTTACTTCCTTTCCTTGCATGACTTGAGTGCAGAGAGATGGTGCAGCTAAAGACAACAAAAATTGAAACCCAGGTCAAAACAAACCACTGAGTCTCTGCTAGCTGATTAATTTCAAGTCAGAATCACACTTTCCAAGCCTGATGTGTAGCAGAATTTTTAGGGGTTGATTTAAGTCTACTGCAAATCACTAAAGGGCTATATGGTTCAGTATATCTACTGATCGCTTATGTAAATGCCACCGCCACCTGCATCAAAACCAAAAAAATTGTGTAATTTCTGTACTAATGAGCTTGAAATACATATAGAAGACAAATATTTCAATTTAAATAATCATTCAAATCAATCAAACAGGCAGTGCTTCTTCTTCAGCACCTAAAACACTTCATCAACCCTTTAGTATGATAATATAATACTTTATATATATATATATATATATATATATATGATTTAAATGAATAGTTTTTCTCACTGGTTTGTTTTGGCTCAAAACCAGGTTTGGACACTGTGGTATTGTAGTGATAGTCATTGATTTTGTCTCCTGGAAGGTCACATTACACCCATTTGCACTGCAAATTCCTCAGTAAACTGTAAGGATCTCTTCAATGAGTTCAGTATTGATTCTCTCCCACAGTCATCTTCATCACTGAACATCATTATTTGCCTACTCCTACTCCCTTTTTTTTGCACCTGATACGTGTTCAGAAATGTAATGTTGCCATCCAGGTCTTTACTGAGCAGTTATTTTTTGAAACTGTGATAACAATTATTCAGTCATACCCTGCAGTAGTATTTCTAACATTATAACTAGCTTGACTGTGATCAGTCTCTCCTAGACTTGCACCACCCTTTCCTGACTCACACCTTCCTGTACTCACCTGCTAATTGGATTGTATTGACCCACATGGATTCACTTGACAACTGTAGTTTGAGATCTAACAACTCCTCAATTAATCCCTTCGAGTTTGTTTGTCTTTACTTTGAATTGGACGTCTCCCTCTCTGTGCTCACTTATGGACTACAGTAAACGCCTGCACAGTCAGCCGTACATACAAAAGTCCCAAACCCTAACACGCACTCACGCAAGCACGCACTGAAACTCTCGCAGACAGACATTCAGACACACAATCACATTCACATCTCGTTTTACTCACCACAAAGTATGACAGACACATAGTTTGCTTGAAAGAGGACCAAGACCTCTCTAATCTCTCTTTTTTTAGTACATGGTCAGGCTTATGGGCGGGGGGGGGGGGGGGGGGGGGGGGGGGCTGAGGGAGGGGTAGATAGAGTTCTAGATGCTTTGGGTGGGGCTGTATGCATGGTGTGCTGTGGGTGGGTGTAGTCTAACCTCTTTTGTCAACAGGAATGTTTATAGCAGCTATACTGTATCATTTTCTTTAGTATAATGTAGGATAGTGTAGTACAGTACAGTGTAGCATAGCAGTGCAGTGGAGTACTGTATTGTATTGATCTAAATTATATTCTCTACAATATGTGTAACATTAACAGCAGTTTAGATCTGCAAACATGTGCAATTAAACATTAATAATATAGTTTTATTTAGAAAGAACAAAACTTTTAGTTGTACTGTTGGAAGCAGGAATGGCATGCTGTAAGTGTCACTCAGACAACTGCCGTCACTTCCTCGTAAGAGTGTATGAAGCGTGTGTTTATGCTCGGGGATGAAATGTTTGCTGCCATCGAACGTTTGCCGCCTCTGTAAGATGACAAGAGCTGGAATAACGACCTCTATCACTAATACACCTTGTGTATAATGGAAGAGAACCTCTGCGTGTCTGTGTGTGCGTGTATTTTAGACTTTTATTTGGCTTTGATTTGGCTTTTACGTGAATTAAGGGACTAATGCTGCAGCCAGCTTCTGACCCAAAATGTTGAAGTACAAATTTGGTTAATTTCAGAAATAGTCCAACACGTAAATGCCATCTTGGTGACAGAAGAGAGCATTTACATTAGCTTCATCTCTGTGCGACTAATTCAGCGAGAGATTTTGGTTAACCTAGCTTAGCCAACAAGACCAGATAGTGTTAAATTAACTCGGACATAAGTGATAAAAATCTTTAAAGCTGTATTGTTTATAAGATGTAATTTGAGTTTAAATTAAAGTTAAAAAAAATTTGACTTTTAGGAGCTGAAGCTATTTCTTGATAAGCAATCATGTTTTTGTTCATATATTGAGCTAAATTATGTCTTTCCTGAACTACTTTTGAAGTTATTAGGAAAATAAGTTTGTCTAATTAGGCTTAGTTAGGATTTAATTTATTCAGGATTGATGTGGTTACGAGGTGTGTTTGTGTGCGAGTGAGTGTGGGGGGCAGTGCAGTCTGTGTTGGCAGGGTTACAGCTGTGTCCCTCTTTCCTTGCTTCACAGGAAAAGGAGATGGAGAAACAGAGACTTCTGTACCAGCAGTCCCGTTTACACAACCGTGGGGCTGCTGAGATGGTGCTGCAGATGATCAGCGCCTGTAAAGGTAGCTGCTAAACTCCACCAAGGACCACCCACTCAACAATATGCATACACACACACACACATGCACACATTTTTGTATCACTTGTAAGGATATTATATTAACTTAAATAATTGATCTTTTAGCTATTGTAACCATAGCCATCTGCTACATGCTTAGCGGCCAACCCTTACAATAACTGCAAAGATTAAACATAAAAACTTAACCCAAAAACATATGATGATGACTAATTATTTATAAGTTACTCATCAGTGCAGTCAATGTAAAACTGAATTTTAAGATGCAGATTTGAGAAATGCCACTTTCCCAGATGTTGTCAAAATCAGATGAGTGCAGTTTGAGATATTAAACTACACACAGAAAATCTATCAGATGATGGCCGAGGCAAATGATCCTACCTCAGTGAGTGTTATTATGAAAATGCTTAAAAAACTGTGGATATAACTGTGGATTTTTTTTTTTTTTTTTTCCCCACAATTTTTGCTGCATACATTTTTGGAAATTCAGTTTAATAAATGCAGTAATGTTGTAGGGCAGTTCAGTCTTTACCCTTATATACTCTTCATATTGTGAAACATAATTAGTCTCTACACCAATTCACATTCATAAATTCATCATCAGTCATTAATAAATGTTTGATTAACCCTTAATGAAGCTGTCAGAGAGCAGAGAGTGTAGGAACTTATTTTATGGATAAAAGACATTCACACTCACAGCAATATGGTCCAGAAGAACATTTTATAGAATATGAAGAATACAACATGTTTGAATGGTGATTTTGTTTTTGTCTAAATACAGGTTGAATTTGTACATTTACATATGCAAAAATGTGTATCAGCTGCACAAAAATTAAATATTTTTTTATATTCCAGGTCACAGTAGGTAGTGACCAGCTAAAAAAATGTGTGTAGGGTGTTTTTACAGCTCTCATATGTAAAGATAGTCAGATTTGACCCTGGACACTATCTACGTTTTTAAAATGCCAGCACAAAGCAATACAATGCCCAATTTCTTTACGTTCTGTGAGTTTAGTGGCCATGTAATTCTTGTGTGATGTTATTAATGAAACTGTGTTGTTACACACTGTACAGGAAATTACACCAGTTTAGATTTGTGGTCATTAAAGTGATTTGAATTGAAAACTATATTAGCAATATTTGAAATATAACAGTAGTAATAATGTAATAGGTCAAAAAATTGTGATGATAATCATGAACAATTTGTGTGTCTCCTTGTTTCAGGTGAACCTGGAGTCATGGTTTCTTCCACACTCAAACTGGGAATCTCCATCCTCAATGGAGGCAACAGTGATGTACAGCAGGTAACTAGAGCCTGTAGAGTTTTGCCACAGATTTTAGATGATTTTATGTTTTAATTGAAAGCTGGAAAAGGAAATGAAATTAAAGTGCATTTGAGGCTCCCAACAGTATTAACCACAATCTTAACACCTTTATTGCTGTTGCCAAGAAAATGTCTTTTTGCTTATGTGCAGAGGATGTTGGACTATCTGAAGGATAAAAAGGATGTGGGATTCTTCCTCAGCGTTCAGTCTCTGATGCAGACCTGCAGGTTTGTAAAAAACATTGTGACATTTTTGCTAATTTCTTTTCTTCATTTTGATTTATGAAGTTTATGAGACACATGTACTCTAATCACTGGCTAAACTTGTTAAACTTACTGAGTATTTGATGTTGGCAGTGTTTTGGACCTGAATGCTTTTGAGAGACAGAACAAGGCTGAGGGACTTGGGATGGTTTCAGAGGAGGGTACTAGTGAGTATCGTCTACAGCATCCTACGAGTATCTGAACATACTCATACTTATACATATTGCTACACAAACACACACACACACACACACACACACACACACACACACACACACACACACACACACACACACACACACACACACACACACACACACACACACACACACACACACACACACACACACACACACACACACAGCCACATCATTTGTTTGTGATATTATCTGTTAATCTGTAGTTTCAATGTGTAGTCTATTGTTTTTGTGTGCATTTGTTTGTGTCTGTTTATGGATGCCTGGATGCAGGTATGTTTTCATGTGTGTGTCGTATGTCTTGATGTTAAATGAGGGTGTTGGATCCATGACGCTCTTGTATTTAGTCAAGGCATTTTTGACCATTCGTGTATGAAACTGTTCACCCGCTGACAGCCATGAGATTTCTGGACTCACTGCGTCTCTGTCTTTGTCTTTCTCTCTCCCACATCACGTTTCACTTTGCCCATTTCAACCCCTTTACCCCTCATGCCCATGTCTTTCCCACCTGTCAATTTACTGCTCACACGTTTCTCAGATAAGAAGCTAGAACGTGGTAAATGAATCTTTGCTCTCATATATTTTCCCTTCTTCTCCTTTTCTGTCCTCTCTGTCTCTTTAAGCTCTTTACCTGACTAGTCTTTTCCTTGCTGTGGACTTAATATGCATTTCATTTCTCACTCAAGGACCCAGTGAAATCTAGCTTTACAATTACTTGTACACTGTTACATTGTAATGGAAACCTCAAAATGAGTTTTCTGAATCTGAACTCAAGTTACTGAATCTGAGCTTATGCCCTCTATGCCCTTTTTTCCCTTTTAAAGTGATTGTAAAGTTACACTTTCATCCTTGAGTGTCTTTATCACAGATCTACTGTAACTCACACACTGTCAGTCTCATGACTCATGGACCAGGGCTACTCAATAGGCAGACTTTGGTCCAGATCCACATCCTAACGCAAGTGAATCCAGACATAAATCTGCATGATTATTATTTATCTTCCACATATATAGGTTATTTTTTAAATAAGCACACATGTAAGGTTCTCCACATCCAAATCTTCAAAGCGCATCATGAAGGTGCTCTTATTTCATCTCATAATCACAGCAACATAACATAACAACTACAAAATTAAACTGACTGAAATCATCATATGCTAGATGCAGAATATAGCTGAGTCAGCAACACAGCAAGAAGAGGCAGAGAAAAAGAAAATCTTATGTGATTTGACTAAAAACAATGCGTTTTCATATCATTTCAAACTATTATTACAATATATATAAAATGTATATAAATATGTTATGGCACACTGTGTACCTGACACCTATATCAGGGTGAAAGTACCTACCAGCTGTAGGGATAGATATGGTTAGAATTTTATCTTAAGCTTATCAATACTCTTATTGGTTCTTTTTCATTAGTAAAAGGTTCTTTAATTATTATAAAACAGAGTATAAAGTAGTTGAAAATATTGCTTTTCTGCACACTTTTTCTTGTTGAGCAGATGGCTTGATAAATTGCTTCTTGGCTTTTCACTTGTTACGGTTTTATTGAGCTTACAGCAACGATTGACCACACGAGTACTTTGCCTGGTTCACTCTCTGCTGTCGACTCTGTGCATCTCTGTGTGTGTGTCTGTGAGTCCCGCCCACAGTCAAACACAGAGAGAAAAGGAGAGAACAGATAAACTAGCACGATCATAAATGACACTAAAACGTAATAGAGAACTCTTAGCATAGTTTGGGAGTGTGTCTAAGTTCCCTTAGCCCTGTGTTCCCTCAGCCCTATGTTCCCTTAGCCCTGTGTTCCCTTAGCCCTATGTTCCGTCAGTTTAATATTAAAACAAAGAATTTCACCTGTCTTTCAAGCATTTTCATGGTTGAAAAAAACGAGTTAAGGGGGGGCAACAACACGTTATGTGCATACGGGAATGGCCATACCTGTGCTGTGGGAATGCAGGCCTAAGGAAAAGTAGGGCCTAATTTTGATGGTAGGAAAAGCTGTGGGAACATAAAGCTGTGGGAACATAGGGATGACTCCCACAGTTTTTGTCTGTCATTCAATTTATGCAATATAATAAGGCACTGTGTCTATGTGTTATATTGGTAAAATGGGAAAATCCTGCATCACTGTGTTTTGCACACAAGCGATGATGTTGTTAATGCAGGAGTCTATGTTCGTTGACCAAACATGTACCACGATAGGCATGGATCTTACCATCAGGTCAAAAGCGATGAAAGGGAGTGAGGACTGCATGCCTGCAGATCTGAATGAATGTGATAGTCCCGTGTTGTTTTTTGCTATGATTTACCTTAATAATTATGTGTTTTGACACTGGCCTGACACTCCGGGCCAATCAGCAGACAAATCAGGCAGGCTACCTGAATCTGTCCCGGTGCTCCTTCCCTGATTGGAAGGAAAGGCAGTAACCTCATTCTTCCTTTTCCACTTAGTTTCTCTCAAGTAGATCATGGAGAACTGCACTGACCTGGTGTCCTAGAAACTCTGAAATGAACCGCAGCAGCAGTAGAGCCTCTCTAAGCTCTGTATCTCCCTTTTAATCCCATCAGTCAATATTAGATGTAGTAATAAGCCCAGAGTTTACCCACACAGCTAGACCATCTGTGTAAAAACCATTGCATTATAAATCCTCACATACCCCAAAAATACCCACTGACCTCACATAATGTTTGATTTTTTTTCCCATTTTATCATGACAGCTTATCAGGATTTTCTATAGCATATCAGGTCACAGCATTTAATTGTGACCTCATTGTTTAAGGAATAATTTAACAAGAAATATTATTCTAAGTACAGTAACAGCGTACATTAAACTACAAAACACTTGTTTTTGAGCCCTCATTATGTTAAGCTGTGTGAAAGACAGCTAGGGCTCTTTCTCCAATCCTTTGTCTGTTCAGGACAATAACACACAGCTACCAATAATCTGAGTTGCAAAGGGTGGATCATAAAAGAAACAGAGTGATGGACTGAAAAAATAAGTGTTAATTTAAAATGTTGAGAAAAAACAAGTCAAGACTTCTAGAATGTATGAGCCTTTTGAAAAATACTGTTAGTATACAATACTCTCCTCCTAATGCTTAATGTGCACACTGCAATACTATAGCAGACAGGATAATGCAGGAGTAATGAAATCATGCTGAATGATGTATCCTATAATTATTTATTAATGTATGTATTAATTATTTGCTGTATGTGATCCCAGCGCTTTGCTTACAGCAGATACTATATATTTGAGTATCTGTCATAGTAAGTGACAGTACTTACTATGATTACATATTTCTTCTGTGGTGCTTTGTTAAATGTTTGTTGTTGCTGTGGGGAAAAAACAAACAAACGTGAAACTCAACATCACCACCGCACCGTTTTGTTTTGTATGTTTCATGTACCGTTATAGTTTCTGATAGCATGCTAATAAAGAGCTATAAAATGTGTATAAAAATGTGATGAAGTGCAACATTTAAGTCAAAACGACTGTGATTAACTCCCAAATTTGGACTGAAATCATTGTGTACTGATTTTTTTTTTGCCCATACTCAAAGCTTAATGGTGTTTGTAGAGTTCAGTAGATCTGTCCTGCATGACAGTGTGCCTCAAAGTTATCTGTCAACATTTGTGTCTCATGTTGTGTGTGTGTTTATATATATATTTATGTGTATGTATGTATGTGTGTGTGTGTATACAGTATACAGTATACGTGTTATTCCCTGTTATTTACTGTCCTCATTTATCTGTGTACTCCATGTCCATTTCAGTGTTATGTGACCAGTGTTTGATGTGCTGTCCATTTGAGTTTTGTTATAAATGGATGTTTTCTGTAGCCTTTATGTTGCTTCAGAAGCTAGAGAAAGGTACAAAGATGTTTGTGGGAGGGAAGCAGGAGGAAAAGAAATCCAAAAGTGGAGTCAGTATGGAAACTTCAGCCTCCTTCTCCTGCTGCAAATGGATGGAGACTCAGAGGTCTTTGTGGTTTTCACTAACATATTCTAATGGAAGCAGGGGAGTGGTGTGATGGTACTGACAATTTTGTCATTTTTTGCTCATACACTCATACAAACATGTATACATACAGTACATACAGTACAAGTGCACTAAACACTGTGCCTCAATGTCATCGCACATACTGTCCAGTTAATGAAGGAAAATGCTGATGTGCCCACAGATAACCTAAAATTAATCAAAAGGTCTAATCTGAATACTTTACTGTTCATGTAAACCATCTTAACAAATCATTTGGTTTAAGATTTAACCTTCTTTTTGTTAAAACAAGAGAGAAAACATATAATTTCACACCCAGTGCTGTTTTCCTTGCTTTTTTATTTGTAGAAATGAGGGACAGAAGAAAGAGAAGTCACTACTCTAGATTCAATAAGATGACTCTGTCCTGTGAAAAGTTGATTATTGGTTAATCTTTCCTCATAAGCAGAATTATTTTGTTTGTTGTCCAAAAATCTGAATTTAGGACTCAAAAAAGATCAAATGACTTGTTAAGATGGGAGATTATTGTGAGTGAGTGTATTGTTTTGTGTTGGGAACCTAATAACCAAGAAGAGTACTGAGTATCTAATTAAAAAAAAGCACTTAAAAAAACATCTATAAGGAAAGTAAAATCATTTGGTAAAAATGTTTTTTTCTTGTTATGTACTTTTTCTGCAAGGTAATTATTCTAACAGAATAACACAGCAAAAATTAGAGACTTCACATATACTCAGTACTGGGACTGTTAAAACTTTCTTGCACATGCACTGATTAATTCCATTCTCCCTTCTGTCCAGATGAGAAAGTGATGGCTGACGATGAATTTACATGCGACCTCTTCCGCTTCCTTCAGCTTCTTTGCGAGGGCCACAATAATGGTGAGTCAGTGAAGAGCAGAGCTGTTAAACAAACTTCAGGCTCGTTTAAAGTGGCGCTCCTGCAAAAAAAAGTTGGCACTGGTTTTTGTTGCACTGTTGGAGGCACCAAAAAATTGTTTCTTTGCTAATCTTAAATTGTTTGTCCCATACATACACCTGATGAATCATCCTCTATCTGAATTGTTAAAAGTAAAGTTCAACATGTTGGGATATTCTGCCTTTACAATCAGCAAAGACAAGTAACAGAAGCAAAAATAATTGTTTATAATATATGATATTGATGATTAAGTCTTTGGCACATTGACTCTAATGGGGGATTTTGATATGAGGGACCTAAGTCCTGAGCAGCAGCAAGATAAATCCCCCCATTGAGTCCAGACACTGGTGGTCGTGGTCCTGATGAGTGATTAAGTGATGAATCTGCAGAGACTGGGCTGTGATGGGGAGGTGGTGGGGCTCACGTAATAATAATAAAGGTATTTATCAAGATTCAAGACTCAAATTTTATTGTCATTTTCACTGTTCCTTTGCATACACAAGAGAATGACATTCTGATTCTCAATCAGTGACCCCAGTGCAAATAAAAACATCAATAGAATAATAAACATCATAATAGAAGACCTCAGTATGCAAAAGATTTGAAGAGTTTTTCCTGACTGAACTTTCATTAAAGCTTCATTTCCTGTCTCACTGAGAGTTATTAAACCCAGCTATTATTTGAGTACTTGCTTTTTAATGAATTTATGGTATTTCAATAGTTGGAAATCTCATTTTAAAATGAATCTTGTTTTCATTGTCCATTTTCAGATTTCCAGAACTACCTGAGAACTCAGACAGGCAGCACCACCACCATCAATATCATCATCTGCACTGTGGACTACCTCCTTCGACTACAGGTCTTTATTATATACTGATACTCCCATCCATTTGTCCCATTGAAAGTCTTATTAAAGGGTCATTTGACATCAATAAGTTACTATTTAAAACTCTTTGGGAAACCAGACCTTGCTATGTATAGATTTTACAGAAACCATTTTTTTTAGTTGATTATCATTAAAACATTTCTGCACTTATCGCTGAGAAAAACATCCAAGTCACTCACAATGAAAACAGTCTTAAAACTAAAATATTAGGCAAAACAGCCATTTCTTGCTGTGAATTTCATAGATTTTTTGCTGCAATTGGAGTAGTCTTTTGTTTGCTGTTTTTGACAGAGAAATGTATTTGATGCATTTATTTAATAAAATAATGCAATCTTAGTTTTGCTATACTGAAGCACCACAACTTAAGTCAGGTAAACATGAATTGATTTTTTACAAATATGCTACTCTCCCCGAATATTAATGCCAAAAGACAACTGTACCTCTACATTACATAAAGTAGAACAAAACACACTTTATAATACTGTGATTCAATAATACTGTGATATAAATATTCAACAATCCTGTATTGTTCCTCCTGCTTCCTGTACGTAGGAGTCCATCAGTGACTTCTACTGGTATTACTCAGGAAAAGACATCATTGATGAGCCTGGTAAGAGGAATTTCTCCAAAGCAATGACTGTGGCGAAACAGGTCTTCAACAGCTTGACTGAGTACATCCAGGTAAGAAAGCTGCTGTGTGAATGATTGATGGATTAAAAGTAGAATCGTGTAGGATTATTGATCCAATGTAACAAATGAGGATTTCCAGGAGACGCAGACTCTGTGCAGGTCTCAGTTAGCAGTGATAAGTGTTAGGGAATTTTCCATTTTAGGTGCCCTTATTGGGATACACAGGCTCAAGCATGGGCCTTGAGGTCGAAACAGTAGAAACAGTATTAAATCTTGGCAGAGAGAGAAAGTGTCCTCTCTCCTTGAGACGCTGAGTAGCTGTTTGTGGTGTTGTGGGGAAAGCCGGAGTCACTCTGATAATGTTTCTGTGGTAACCAAGGTCAGAGAATATGACTGTCTGACTCCCTAGACCCACAGATAGGTAACTACATTTCCTTGTTTGTAGAATAACAAACCAGTAGGATAATTCCATATACCTCTCGATGTATTGAGTATGACCATTTATGGACATAGAGTATTTGTGGCACCATCTGTGAATGCTTAACAACTATCCACGAAGGACCACGTTCTCAGAATTGAGGCAGCATCATGCACAGAAGCGTGAATTGGTAATATTTTTATTCTCCTTGGCCAAGCTTCAATAAACATTTTCAGCACAAGACGTCTTGGACTCCTGTGCACTTTCTCCACTGATGAGCAAAGTCTCTATATCAACAAGGAACACCTTCAAAGGGAAATGGCTGTTCAAGATTGGAAAAATGCAATTAAAATACAGGAATTTAAATGTATTTAAATGATATCATATTTTCCACTTTCTGTCTCTGTGTGTGTCAGGGTCCCTGTACTGGTAACCAGCAGTCTCTGGCCCACAGCAGGTTGTGGGATGCTGTTGTGGGTTTCCTGCACGTCTTTGCTCACATGATGATGAAACTTGCTCAGGTAAGATACACTTTAATAAATACACACATTTTAAACCAGTTTCTAGCCATACTGAGAAAAGAGAAGAGAATTCAATTTTCAGTGTATTTCACATAATGTCTTTTTAATGTCTTTACACTTCAATAATGTTTCAATATTTGTTGTATTACAGTTGAATTAAATCAATTTTGGAAAAAGAAGAACAATTAAAAATAATTCATATAATATTTTAATTCACATGTCCATTTTGGGAATACTAATTTTTTTAACTGTCTCTCTCACGGTTCCTCCAGAGTAAAGTATGTATTTATTTGATTATTCTTTTGTTTAATGAACTGGTTTTTAATCTTAACTGGCTTTCCCCCCTCTTTACATTGTCAGGTTGTTTCTGCCTCTTCACTAAACCATTTCATGTTAAAGACAGATGATGATAGCTTGTTATAAATATTATAAATTAATAAAAACAAAAATTATACGGGATGTCCTCGGGTTATATTACTCTGTAATTCACATTTACATGCAGTGTCTATTTTACTCCTTAAGAATTACATTAATGATTTATTAATACAATCATACAATACATTTATGTGTTAATACGTTTATACATTTATACGTTTATACAATATGTTGTTAGATATGTAATTAAACGGGTTGTTCCTACACTAATCTTGTATATCAATTACAATATTTATTGGCTATGTTATAGATATAATTGATTTTAAATAGTCTGATTTGACTTTTGATTTTATATTTGTTTTTTTACTCTTTTCCAGTTAGCATTCAAAGAGGTATCAGAAAGTTTTTGGCTAGTTTTATCCATGTTTTATTACACTTCTCCTTCTTTGATCACCGTCACCATGTCTTAAAACCTGATTCAGATTGTCAACATAAATTCAAGTTAAGATGGCAGAAACAATTTGATTAAAAAACTGTTTCTCTTTCTCTCTCTTACTTGAATTCTGTTTCACTTTACATTTTCTGTTTCTGTATAATACAGTTAATCCACCTCCCCTGATTTAAGAATTTATTCATTTTGTACTGACCAGCGCTCAGTGTTTGGTTGTGCTTTTGACAAACGTGTGTTTGCTTTGAATAATTTGTGTCCGCAGTCTTTAACCTTTTTTGACCTAACAAATAGCTGCAGTGTTTCTTACTCAGTCGAATTGTGTGTGACAGTGTTGATTGCTACTGCTGCTGCTGTTTAAAATGCATTTTTGTGTTTTTATATCTTGAAGATCTTTTCAATGTAAGGTTATAAAAAAATGACCGGAAATGACCACAACTTCTCTGCAAGGGGAGTTATGGTCATTTTAGGTTAGAAACCTTGTGCTTACATCAACAAATTTACTTTTACATATGCAGGGATAATATATTACCCATATTTTATATCTCATGTTCTTGTATTGTACAAGAAAGTAGATCTATGCAGATTAATTGAAATTGTGACATAAAACAGATGTTGGCCTGGCAATTCAAACTATAATTTATTTAGAATTAATTGATTATGATCAAATCTGTGAAACAATGTGCAGGCTTAGACAAATACAAAAATGTAATAAAAATGTTGTAAGATAACATTTTTATTCTGATGTGTAACCCTGTTAGATGCACCCTGATCCCGGACAAAGAAATGGCGTAAGAATCTGTGTCTCTCCGCCAATGCCATCTCATTTACAGGCTCATCATGCTTGAATGAATATCTCATGCTTGATCATCATATTCTTTATGACACAGCTTAACAACCTGCATCATTTACATTTCTCTTCATTTATCTTTTGCATTTACCAGAATAATGGTTCAGGTTTTTTGGCCATCGGAAACAGATTATAAGACTCTGTAAGAATAAACACTCATTAGGGACATCAGTGCTGAATCAATACTAAGTTCTAAATTGGTTAAATAATTATAATTAATAGATATAATAATTATAATGATAGTGCATAATAATAACAGTTTTGCTGTATTTTCAAAGATCTTATTCCATTCTTAAATTTAAAAAACTTAATTTTGTTTACAACAAGTAGAAACATTGATGACACTTTTATTCCACACTAAATTTATTAGTAGTCTGGTGTGTGTATTTAAAATTT
This sequence comes from Scomber scombrus, assembly GCF_963691925.1. Classification (NCBI taxonomy): domain Eukaryota; kingdom Metazoa; phylum Chordata; class Actinopteri; order Scombriformes; family Scombridae; genus Scomber; species Scomber scombrus. The sequence continues at coordinate 23,222,716 of NC_084974.1, forward strand.
AAATTAGCTGATTTTCTTTGCTTTTTGCTTTCATGTAAAAACAAATATTGATTGAATATTTCCTCCTAATTCATGAGATTTATTTAATTTTGTTACCTAAAGCATCTAAAGTCATGCTTCGCGTGTTTTGTTGTTTCTGTGGTGTTACAAGGTACCATGTTGAGCAGTGCACGTGCAAAGTAGTTGATGCTTTCCCATCCTGACACCCTTTTCCTCCAGATCTCCACCAGCCAACTACTGTAGACCACTGTGTAAAGTAACAGTGGCTCTTGTTATCATCTGGTGCAGGTCTTTAGGATTGCTAAGATCAGCATCTGCAAATATGTGTGTATGTACTCCTTGCTTGCATCCGCCACTTTTTTAGATAAAGGGGAGAGGCAGTGATGTCTGTTTGAGGGCTTTTTATCCCTCATCTCATACCTGCCTGCTTTTTCCAGTGTTAAAAATGTATATTCTTTGTTTAAAAATGCAAACCAAGGATCATTTTTGGAGTAGAACTCACTCTGAGGTAGCGTCTCTCACCATTTTATCTCTTAAATGTTATGCAATCAACTTTTTAACAGATGAATCCTACCAGAAAGGAGCACATAACCTCTCAAATCAAACTGTGATATATTTATCATTGAAATGAGAATTTTCAGTCAGTATTCTTGTTAAGAACATTGTTTTCTCCACTGTTTGTTTGTTTGTGTGTTTTTTGCTGTGTGTTTTGGGTTTGTTACAGGACTCCAGTCAAATTGGACTATTAAAGGAACTGTTGGATCTTCAGAAGGACATGGTAGTGATGCTTCTGTCCCTACTTGAAGGTAGGTCCTTGCCGGTATAGTGATGTCCTCTCCATTCTGTCACATACTGTCAAACGTTTCATGTTTTCCTCATCTCCTCTTACCTTAGGCAATGTGGTAAACGGTACCATTGCCAGGCAGATGGTTGACATGCTGGTGGAGTCCTCCAGCAATGTGGAGATGATCCTTAAATTCTTCGACATGTTCCTCAAGCTCAAGGACATAGTTGCATCTGATGCTTTCCGTGACTATGTGACGGATCCCCGTGGGCTAATCTCCAAGAAGGACTTCTCCAAGGCCATGGACAGCCAGAAGCAATACTCTCCCTCAGAAATCCAGTTCCTCCTCTCTTGCTCAGAGGCCGATGAGAACGAGATGATCAATTTTGAGGAATTTGCTGATCGTTTTCAGGAGCCAGCCAAAGACATTGGATTCAATATCGCCGTTCTGCTCACAAACCTATCGGAGCACGTACCCCACGACGCTCGCCTTCAGAACTTCCTGGAGCAGGCAGAGAGCGTGCTCAATTACTTCCGTCCTTTCCTCGGCCGCATCGAGATCATGGGATACAGCAGGAAGATCGAGCGTATTTACTTTGAGATCAGCGAGGCGAACCGCAACCAGTGGGAGATGCCACAAGTTCGAGAGTCCAAACGGCAGTTCATCTTTGACGTGGTCAACGAGGGCGGTGAAAGTGAGAAAATGGAGCTCTTTGTAAACTTCTGTGAGGACACCATCTTTGAGATGAACATCGCTGCGTCTATCTCTGAGCCTGAAGGTGAAGGTGAAGAAGAGGAAGATGATGAAGAAGAAGAGGAGGGCGGAGGAGATGAAAGAGACACTGGAGAAGGAGAGGATGGCAACGGAGAAGGTGCACCTCCAGAGTCGACCTCAGCCTTTGCAGACTTCCTGACAAGTGTGGTTAACTTCTTTAACATGTTCACCTTCCGTAACCTGCGACGTCGTTATCGGAAACTAAGGAAAATGACGGTGAAGGAGATGGTGGTCGGCATGGCTACGTTTATCTACACCGTTCTGATGGGTATCTTGATGTTTGTCTACAGTATATGTAAGGGCTTCTTCACACTCATATGGAAGGTGCTGTTTGGCGGAGGCTTAGTGGAGGGTGCCAAGAAGATGACGGTGACTGAGATCCTTGCCAGCATGCCAGATCCAACACAGGACGAAGTTCACGGGGAGCTACCACCTGAACCAGGGGCTCGAGAGGACCAAGAAATGGACGGAGCAGCAGATCTCTTAGATGCAGTGGTAGGAGAGGAGGAGGAGGGGGAGGATGGTGAGGATAGGGAAGGACGCCTGCCTGGTTTCAACACTCCTGGGGGACTTGGCGACTTTGGTGAGACGACACCAGAGGAACCTCCGACTCCAGAGGGTACACCGCTGCTGAAGAAGAAATTGGTGAGGTGTATTATTCTGATAGTTGTGTAACATTTACTCTTCCCATTAATCAGTTCATTAACAGCCAACTACTATTACAACAGTTGACGACCGCAGTCGAAGGACAGGAAGGAGAAGGAGGAGAAGGAGAAAAGGCTGAACCGGAAGAAGAGGCTGCTCAAGAGACCGAGAAAGCAGAGTAAGTTGTCTGCCTGTCGGGATTAACTTAAAAACTGAGCAGCTTCTGTTAAAGATAATGTTTCCTCATGCTAATATTGAACCGCTCCCAGCTGGAAATAATGTGCAAGTTATCATGAATTATCTACTAACTTTATCAGATTGAAAAATTGATGTAATTCACTATCCAGAATTTTTAATATAGACAGTTCATATTATCCGACTGTGCAGTCATCCAGGTTAATTAAATATTAAAACAGTGAAATCCTCTCGTTTCACTCCTTGTGTCCTCTCCAGCACCGAGAATGGCGAGAAGGCAGAGAAGGCAGAGCCTGAACCCGAGGTAAAGGAGGAAGAGCCCGAGGAGGAGGAGGAGAAACCGGTGAAGGCCAAGGCAAAGAAGGAGAAGAAACCCGTTGAGCAGGGCTTTGAGCTGTGGAATGAGCTTGAGATTCAGAGGGTGAAATTCATGGTGAGCCCCTGTCTGTTACAGTACATATTTGTTGGATTTAGGTTGTAAGATGCCATAGTTTGACTTGTGCTTAAACATATTTGTACTGTATTATAAGGATTGTAGATGCTAGAAATGAATACTGATTTTTTTGGTTAGTTGTTTGATATTTAGGGAGTCTTGGGATATAATTTTTCATGATGGTCTTATCTCAGTATGCTTGCCTGTATATTAACTCATGTTAACCCTTACATGCTGTTCATATTCTGACTGATAATTAGTCTCTACACTCAAACACATTCATAAATTCCCCATCAGTCATTAATAAATGTTTGATTAAACCTTAATGAAGCTTTCAGTGAAAAAAAAAGACATTCATAATCACTCTTTTATGATCCAGGAGAACATTTTATAGAATATCAAGAATACAATACAATAATCCCCATGCTGTAGTGTCACAGCGCGATGCAAGCACAATTTCAGGCTTAGCACAGTATCGTTCCTTATCTTATCCACGTTTAAGTATCCGTGCAGTAAACTGTTGCTTTTGTGCTTTGTTGACACTATACTCAAGTCTCTCTCACTTCTTTATTCCCTCCACAGAACTACCTTTCTCGTAACTTCTACAACCTGCGATTCTTGGCCCTCTTCATCGCCTTCGCTCTCAATTTCATCCTGCTCTTCTACAAGGTCTGTGCTTTTTAAAAAATGAACTAGTATCTCTTCTGAATGACCCTGATTTATTTAAAGAACAACGTATTTGGTGTCATGCTGTATAACTAAAATGTACACAAGACTGGGCAAGTCCTCCAGGACTCATCTTCTGTCTGATGTCTCCCAGGTGTCTGACAGTCCTCGAGGTGAAGAGGAGTTTGAGGGTTCTGGTCTGTTTGAGGGTTCTGGCTTATTCGAAGGCTCTGGTGCTGAGGAAGAAGGCTCTGGATTAGATGATGGAGGAGAAGACGAAGAAGATGAAGGTCCCCAGTACTTCTTCTTGGAGGAGAGCACGGGCTACATGGAACCTGCCTTAGCCTTTTTAAGTATCGTCCACACCATAATCTCCTTCCTCTGCATCATTGGCTACAACTGCCTCAAGGTGTGTGATGTTTACTCCACAAAACTTTGCTCCACAAAAGCCCACCAATAGGGTTTTTTTTGTCTACTTTTAAGTTTCACACAGTTGGTCTTTTGCTTATCCTTCAGGTTCCTCTGGTTATATTCAAGAGAGAGAAGGAGCTGGCCAGAAAGCTGGAGTTTGATGGTCTCTATGTCACTGAGCAGCCCGAAGACGACGACATCAGGGGCCAATGGGACAGACTGGTGCTCAACACTCCGTAAGACATGCCGGAGCAATTTCACAAACTTTCTTCAAATTTTCACACACTTTCAAATCAGGCAAATTGGTGACCCTAGAGAGGTCTTCGATATAAATTTACCTCTGAATATTCTCACTGAATAATCATCTAAGAAAATAACTATTTATGAATGGTGTTTGTGTTGGACTGACTCAAGAACAAAATCCTCATTATTGCAGGTTCATCATTTCAATTAATTTCAATTTTAGGGAAAATAATGCTTGATATTCATATTTGATATTCAATAGTATTAATATCCCATCAGAACCTGACCTGAACTAGAAGCACTCCTGTAACAATATGTTAAATTAGGCTTGAACTAATATACAGAATTATAAATTAACTCTCTCTCTCTCTCTCTCTCTCTCTCTCTCTCTCTCTCTCTCTCTCTCTCTCTCTCTCTCTCTCTCTCTCTCTCTCTCTCTCTCTCTCTCTCTCTCTCTCTCTCTCTCTCTCTCTCTCTCTCGCTCGATGTTTCTCTTGAAATGCAGCTCTTTCCCCAACAATTACTGGGACAAGTTTGTGAAAAGAAAGGTGAGTTTACTTTGGTTCAAACTGGTTTTGTAGAGATATACTGTACCTTGCAGTGAAATGACGTGAGTATACGATATCTAGGTGCTGGATAAATATGGGGACATCTACGGCAGAGAGAGGATTGCAGAGTTGCTAGGTATGGACTTGGCTTCTCTAGATGTCAGCGCCATGATGCACGAAAAGAAGGCTGAGCCTGACACCTCAATGTTCAGCTGGTATGTACTTTTATCGGAGAGCCTTTCCTGTTTTTATTTGAGTTTTTAATTTTCCTTGAACTACTTTTATCTCCTTTGAATATGCCTATGTCTATTCTTGCTTTTTCCTACAATTCAAATGTTTTTTACTCATCCAATTGTTTTTATTTGTTCCTTTTTATTACGCAATTATTTTATGATTTGTGTATTTTGCTGCCTGTTAAGCACTTTGTAATTTGGATTTTGAAAAGCTGCTCTATAAATTATTATTATTATATTATTATTATCACGGTGCACTCTTTACATAAACAATTTCATTAACAGGTTTATAGTACAAAACATCACAGAACAAACGTGTCTCTCTCTCTCTTTCTTCTCCAGGATAACATCTATTGACATCAAGTACCAGATCTGGAAGTTTGGTGTTGTGTTCACTGACAATGTGAGTTAAGGAAACAGTTCATGGTATAATATAGACAATAATGTTTTGAGTATGGTGTTACTGACATCCTTTTTTAAAAATCTTTTAGACCTTCCTTTACCTGTGTTGGTATCTGTTAATGTCTATGCTTGGACACTACAACAACTTCTTCTTCGCCTGCCATCTTCTGGACATCGCCATGGGAGTGAAAACCCTGCGCACCATTCTGTCCTCTGTCACTCACAATGGCAAACAGGTCTGCACATTTCCATCGTAATGATGCATCGCAAGGCTTTGTGCACACCTTTTTTCCCTTCGCAAACTTTTACTAAATGACACATCTGTCTGTTCTTTGCAGCTGATGATGACAGTGGGTTTACTGGCCGTAGTGGTGTACCTCTACACTGTGGTGGCCTTCAACTTCTTCCGCAAATTTTACAACATGAGTGAGGATGAGGATGAGCCGGACATGAAGTGCGATGACATGATGACTGTGAGTAGACGATTAAAGGGCAAATTTGTCCAATTTAGAAGAGGTCAACTTTACTTTGGGTTGATAATTCTGATGTTTAATAAATCATGATTTTCTAAGCTGACCTCTTTCTCCCCCCCTACAGTGTTACCTGTTCCACATGTATGTCGGCGTGCGTGCTGGTGGTGGTATAGGAGATGAAATTGAGGACCCCGCTGGAGATGAATATGAGCTCTACCGTGTGGTCTTTGACATTACCTTCTTCTTCTTCGTCATTGTCATCCTGTTGGCTATCATTCAGGGTATGAGCTGTCTCCAGTATGTTTTTGGCTGTGTGACTATTCTCTCAAACAAAATTGCTTTGTAGGTCGACGCTCCTCTGTATCCAGCCATCATGCTGAACTCGGAATTGTGTAAAAATGACTGTAAAAATGTCAGATTTAAGAAAACTGCTCATAATTTAAAGTATAGAATGGGAGTTTTTCTGTAGGCTCTAATTGGTCCGATCCTGCCATTATATTAACGTGTAGTAAATGTGGCAATCTATTTGAAATAGAAATATAAGAAATGTTGATGGTAAAAGTTTAAGCGCTGTTATATTCACACAAACAATCAACAATACATTCAATATTCAAGGTTCTAGTTTTTCATTTTCTTTTGCAGTGCAATAATAACAGAAAAGCAAACTATTAAAGTGTGTTAATCACCATGAAACAAAACAGTTCGAACAGTTAGCAGCACTGTGCATTAAAGTGCATTTGGAGACAAAGTGCATTTCTGAGGTCGATGTTGACAGCTGGTGCATGTCAACGAGTGACCACCAATGATGAGGGGGTCAGAGAGTAGGTGGGAGGGTGTGGGCATGTTCATGGGAGGGCACAGTCTGATCCTGACTTCTTGTAGGTAAAAGCTATTTAGCATTCTGTTGGATTTGGCACAGATGCTCCTGTACCTTATCCCACACAGCATTTATTTGATAGCCACTATCCATAAAGTGAATTAGAGGTAGTATACAAACAGACGCACACAGGGACACCGAAGATACTGAGGATTGTCTCATTTTTCTACATCAAATCTTGAGCCATCAGAATAATTTGAAAAGTGCTTGTTGACATTTTAAACACAGTTGCTTTAATCAGTTCATAGAAATGTAATGAGGCCAAGTTGATCTTTAAGACCCGATGGAGACAAGACGTTATCGAGTGTTCCTGCAGTCATGATGTGACAATAAAGAATCCTGACGTGGACCTCCTGGGAAAAAGAAAACCCTCTCGACTTATCTTTACTGAGAAGCACTCTTTTCTCCAGACTAGTAAGAGATGCTGCATCTGTCTTTCTGTCAGGTTTGATCATTGATGCCTTTGGAGAGCTGAGAGACCAGCAGGAGCAGGTCAGAGAGGATATGGAGGTAAGATAATGAGTCTCACCGGGATCTTACTGGTCACTTTATTTAATCCACCTTCAATTCTCCTTCAGGTTGTAAAGCGGGGACGTGTTTAATCTGAACTGTCCTTTTTTGTCCTCTAGACAAAGTGTTTCATCTGTGGAATAGGGAGCGACTACTTTGATACGACGCCGCACGGCTTCGAGACACACACTTTAGAAGAGCACAATTTAGCCAACTACATGTGAGTGCAGTTTTTCAGAGTGCAGATGTGACAATTGAAGTGCCTTAAATGCAGTATGTCTTCATTTTGTTATGTTTAGATTAATTATCTTTACTTACAAGCCTCCAGGCAGCCTTGAAATATTAGATTTTTAGAAATAATAGTGTTTAATGAGTGGGTAACCTTTTTCTTTGTATTTCCCTTTTTATTTTTCAGGTTCTTCCTAATGTATCTCATCAATAAAGATGAAACAGAACACACAGGACAGGTCAGTAAGCAATACAATGTCTAAAATCATTTAATATTTAACTCTTATGTTCTTAAATTGTGACATTTCTTTTCACTGGTGTCTTTCAGGAGTCATACGTGTGGAAGATGTACCAGGAGCGATGCTGGGACTTCTTCCCTGCCGGTGACTGCTTCAGGAAGCAGTATGAGGATCAGCTCGGATAACGTCCTGCGTCGTGAATCATGCGTCTGAGGGAGGAAAGAGAGGAGAGAGGAGGGGAGTGAGATTCATAGAGAGAGAGGAAAGATTAGGAATTTAGAAATCAAACATGTCTATGTCTTAGTTTTGCCCTTTGTCTGCACATTTCTCTTCTCTGTTGAAGCTATGCACACTTTGACTGCACTTACTGTACCACCTGCAGCAGAATGTCAACAGATCAGATTTGAGAAAAGCAGAATAATAATATCAGAGAGGCATAAACAGACGCAAGAAGCCAGGGGCCTTTTTATTCCAGTATGAATACACTACATGGCCTTTTTGTGTAAAATATACATAGATTGCCTTGCATATCAATTGTGTCTATACACAATAGGCTATTTCAGTCGCTACTGTTGTAACATTACAGCTTGTCTACATAGAGAGAGTCTCAGCCGTGTTTTTCAATCGTCCGTCTAATGCTACAATGATTGTGTGTTGGCGTTTGACAGCTGCCAAAACTCGGGTGACCCACACTTAATTCTGTGCCTGAACGCGTCCTGTGTAGATACAGACAGAAGACTGAAGCAGCTGCTGCTCCTCTGCTAATGTGCTGCTTTCGCTATGCAGGCTGTGTAGACACTGTGTCATAGTGCCTATAGCAATGTCACTGCTTTGGCCATCAGATAGTTTAGATTTTTTTTGTTTTTAAAACTTTTATTTGAATTAGATTAGAGATTAGTTGTATTTATTTTTTTTGTATGTGACTGCTGCCATCTGATATTTCATTTACGATTTCTGGTGATTTCAGTGAGAGACAGTTTTGAAAGAGAACGACTCACAGTCATGTTTTAAAGGTCCTTGAGGGAACGTTGAACATTTTTAGGCCCCCCTCTTGCTCCTTTTCTTCCTCTTTCAAGACTCAGAAACGTGTCTTTAAACAAGAGATTGTCTAAGGGAACTCTTGTGGAACTGACTTGCCAAGATAATAACAACAGAGTATCATCTGCGTACGTGACATATACCAGTGTGAATCAGCTGTATAGACAAACCCAGTTTGCACTCTGAAGTCTTACAATGCGTCCCTGGATGTATGTGGTCCCCTATCTCCACTGGTGTATCTGTGCCATATAAGATAGTGATGATATATACACACATACAGTATAGGAGGATGCCAAGGTTATTTATTTATTGTTTATATGCAGATCAAATCTTCTCAAGACGACCGTTTTAGCCCGTCTGTATTTCAGGCCAACAGTCTGTTTTATGACACTTTATGCACAATACGTTTTTGTCAGTGCATTAAAATAAGTAATGAATGTATTTAATGTATACATTTTGGCCGACGCGTCATCTGTATAACTGAGTAATGACTAGGCTGCTGCTAAGAGGCCATTTGATGAAAATACATATTTTACATAAATCATAGATACATATATTTATTTTTCTTTAGGGCTTTGAACAATTTAAACAATCCATGCTACTTTGTCAGACATTAACGTGTCTTGTGTCCCGTTGTGAAATCCACAATGATGAAGAGAATTTGGTCATATTGAAAGTAAACGCCCAGTTTGCAGTCAGAAGAGCAAATTAGCTTTTTGTTTTTGCTAGTTAGGTTTTTATGATAGCTATTTTTAGTAGTCCAGCATATCAGTTATTTTTCTCAAATCAAGAAAGTCATGTGTGATGCATTGATCTCAGACAGTTCTGTCTCACTATGTCTCTCTCAGAACAATACGTACTTTACACAAACACACAAACCCACAAACTCTCCATCTTGTATTTAATGTTATGACTCGATATGTCAGAGGCAGAGCGATGTTTTGTTTGCTGACGTGTACGTTTGCCGCTGTGGTCTGCACAGAGGCGGCTGATGTTATGGAGCTGAATGGAGATCACTACTTTCCACCTGACTGAGTGTCCTCTGACTGAAGCCTGTGTTTCAATACAGAATAAACAGATTATTTTAAGGAGAACTGTGAACATGTGTTCTCATTTACATATAAGTCTCTATCTGCGTGTGTGATTGCTTTTGTTGTTCTACCGTTTTTGAGCAGTTTTAAACCTTAAGTGTGTGGACATATTGGAAAAGTGAGCACATTTTGTCTGGTCCTGATTTTCTCAAGGGATTTTTGAGAGGTAAGACTTCGTTTTAGGGTTAAGTTCTACAGTTAGGCCACAGTTTCTACAAGTATAGTTCAATCAGGCTAATTATATTTATTTTTAATTGTTTATTACACAGATGATATTGATATTGTTTAAGTAATAAAACTACAGAACCGAGCAGTCTTCCTGACTGAACATTCACTAAAGCATAATTTGTACAAATGCCCGAATGTGTGTGAATAAGGTACTGTAACTATTGTTGTTGTCAGCATTAATTTGCATCTGTAACATATATTTAAATACATTTACAGGTACTTGTCAGCTTGAGATGTTTTCTGTTTGCTAACATTTTAAGGTTTGTGTGCAGCATCTTTTCTTCATTATTTGTCCCTTGTTGGATTTTCTGATTTCACTTTTCCTCAAGTCAGATGTCACAAATGTGCATTAAATATGCATTTATTTTACTTATTTACCTTAAGATAATAATATTTACAATGCAAATACTGTAAAAAAAATAGTGTTAGATCAAATTAAGTGGCATACATGATGCATTCACTCCTAATAATCAATCAATCAATCAATCAATCAATCAATCAATCAATCAATCAATCAATCAATCAATCAATCAATCAATCAATCAATCAATCAAACTTTATTTATATAGCACTTATCATACATTGCAATGTAACACAAAGTACTTTACATATTCAGAACAAACAAACAAACAAAAAGAAATCATTAAACATAGGAACTCAGGAAATGCTATCATAATTCTCTATAATCTGCAATGAGAAAACACTAGAGGTAGGATTAAAAAAATAAATGAAATACAAATAAATAAATGAATAAATAGCTTATAAAACATTATTAAAATATTAATAATATATAAAAATAAAGAATAATATAAATTCACTGTACACCGACGTTTGGAGTAAAAGAGTAAAAGTAAAGAAGTAAAACAGACATAAAAGGTGGATTATGAATAAGAAACGAGAATAAACAGAAAGGTCCAAGTAGTAAAACAGGCTAAAATATACAATAAAAGGCAGATTCATTAATAAATAAAATTCAGTTGAAAGCCAGGTAAAAAAGATCTTAAGTTTGCTTTTAAAAATATTGACACTCTCTACTGCCCTCAGGTCCTCAGAAAGGCTGTTCCATAGACAGGACCATAGTAATAAAAAAAATGCCTCTTTTCTGTTCTGCCATGATACATATTTGTTATTATACCATAATATCTTTGGCAGATTATTGGACCCTTGCATTCTTCATGCTTTGCAAAGGTTGCACTGACACTGACAGTGATCTTTAAATGACATTAAGATGCCTTCTATACAGTTTATTAAATTAGATGTTCTCTTTCTGAGGCGTCAGTGTTACAGTTTCATGGTGGCTTTGGCAGATCCTTATCTTCAACAAATATATCAAATGTATTAAGTCATGCTTTAAGCTTCTCAGGAAACACCCTGGTATCACTATGATAGGCTTTGTTCTGATTCAGATTAAGTGTGTGTGTTTGCTTGTGTGTCTGTGTGTAATGACCAGCTTGTATGTTTACGAAGCACTCGTGGGCCTGACCTACCTTCATGTAGTATGCATATAAAATTATACAGAGTGACCTAACTGGTAGATAAGGGCCACTTTTTGTTTGCTTTTAGTAGGCAGGCTCGCTGGATATTTCATAATTCATACACACACCCTCTTACAACTAGTTTAATCTCAGGGGAGTAGATGAATGAAACCTTTATGTGCTGAGCTGAGATCAAGTCTCCACACATTTCCACTTTGGAAGTTACAAAGTTTCTTTGTCTTTTCTACCACCAAAAGAACAGACCAGTTGTTATGCCACTGTGTAGTAATTTCTATGAAAATAAGCCATAATGATTTAGAAAGGATAGTAGTTGCATCAATAGAGACTACAGTTTTCAGTCATGTTGGTTTTTCCTTCTACATTCTGCACACACACACACACACACACACACACACACACACACACACACACACACACACACACACACACACACACTCACACACACACACACACACACACACACACACACACACACACTTTGTGTCTATTGTCACAAGGTGCCACTCCTCTGCTGGATGAAAGGTTAATGTTCATCTCGTGCCTCCAAAGTAAACATATTAATGTAGACCTGGGTTTGGTACCCTGTTCTGCCCCTCCCTCATCACTTGTATAAAACGAGGCATCCAGCAGCCTGACAGCTCTCCTGTTTCCGTCTGCTCGTCCTTCTCATCAACTGCTGCCATGACATTTGTCGCTCCTCCTGGCTACCAGCCAGTCTACAGCCCTGTGAGTATCCGCTCTGAGTTCTGCTGCTAAGTCTTAAGGGTATGATGGTTCCTGTGTGCTCTGTACAGCTACAGCTTGGTGGGTAATGCATTGCACTAATGGAAGGGGATTAGTATTTAATCACCTGTGGGGGCAGCCTTGCTAAATATACACTCACCACTTCATTAAGAACACGTCTGCAATCTAATCTAATACAACAGCTCTGTCATAAATTCTGCTTTTATGAAGCTTATATATTTTCAGTTTCTGCTGAAATTGTTAAAAAGGTGATAATTCTACTTTATGTTGCTTATTGAGATTGTAAAATATATGAGGTGAGCAAAATATTAGGAACACTTTTCTCACAATGTCAACATATATTGAAAATATATAGGCTTTGTAAATGTAGCATTTGTGGCAGAGTTGTTGCATTGATTTGAATGAGATTGCACAGGTGTATGTAAATGAAGTGGCCAGTGAGTGTAAGTGTGACATAGTTCATACAGACCAGTTCACTGGTTGGCTTCTTAAATGGGGTTTCCAAACTTCTTCAAATTACTTTAAATAAAATCATATTACATGCTGTACAACAGTATGTCCTAATTATACTCTAGATTGTAATAAATTGTTTTTGTATGTACCCTGAATACAATAACTATATTTTAAGCATGTCAGTGCATGGATATTTGTCTACATTGAGTATAAAGAATTAAAACTTGTTGTCAGAGATTTCTCTAAGTATTCATAGTTTAATTAACAATTTATTTATTGAAAATTGCAACATGGGCCAAAACCAGAAAAAAAGAAACAATTTTGTGAGAGAAATAGTCTTGAGTTATGTATTGATATTTGAAAATATAAAGTTAAATAAACCTAAGATGAATAACCATCCTCACAGCCAAAGATAGTAAACAGTAACATTACAGAACTGCTACATGCATTATTTTGAGGAATACTGATTTTTTTCCTCCACAGCTACGTGTTGTACATGAGTCACCAGTTTACTGTATAATGTGGCTTATATTTGGAGATGTGTCTTGCATGTTTGGTTATATTGGACAGATTGTTTAAGTATTCTTGTGCACTGTACAGCAAATCCCCTATCGTGGGCCCATTTATGGGGGACTGAGGAATGGCACGTCTATCTACATCCAGGGGTCCATTCCTGATGATATTACCAGGTGAGATTAAAAAGCATAAGTTTGACTGTTAAAATCTTGTGCGTTTAGCTCATATTGTATGAGACATTTCGGAAAATGTAACCACTAACCTTTTGGCACTATTTAAAAACACAGTGTACACATTGTGTTATATCACACAGGGTGGAGCAGGTATCAAAGCAGACATTGTCCCTCCCCTTTTCAAAATAGCAATATTTGAATTGCCGGCAGTGCTTTTACAGGCCATTAGCAGACAAAGTAAACACTGCACATACCTGACTGTATCATGAGATCTTTTAAAAGATACTCAAGTTTTTTCAATCTTGGCCCCACCTACACTGTTTGCATTTCTTCTGTTTTCTAACACTAAACCAACTTTTCAGTCACTTCAGGTTTCAGTGATATAAGTATGTCTGGTTTACCTGCTGTTCCTTTTTGGCAGGTTCTTCATCAACCTGCTATGTGGAGAGTCTGAGTCCAGCGACGTCGCCCTCCACTTCAACCCTCGCTTTGATGGCTGGGACAAAGTGGTCTTCAACACTTTTGAGAATGGAGAATGGCAGTCAGAGGAGAAGATTCGTGATATGCCTTTCTGCAAGGGCGAAACCTTTGAAATGGTCATCATGGCCACTTCACAGGGCTACACGGTCAGACCTGCCAGACATTAGAATACTAAAGTCCACACATATATTTGTTTAAAGTTGAACTATGTTTAAATATGAACATGACTTCCCTTAAACAGACTAAACATAATTATTTATTACTAGACCAGTGTTGACAGTGTATATCATGACACACTCCCCTTACAAACATTTCCGGTAACACTTTAAAATGTTCTTGCAGTATTCATGTGGTACGACCTTACAGTACCACAGAAAGTATGGCACAATACCACCAAATGTATGGTGTATTACCACAGGACATATAGTACAGTATTACACAATATATGATATATTACCACAGGATGTATGGCGTATTACCACAGGATGTATATTACAGTTCTACAGAATGTATGGTATATTACCACAGTACATATAGTACAGTATTACAGAATATATGGTATATAACCACAGGATGTATATTACAGTACTACAGAATGTATGGCATATTACCACAGTACATATAGTACAGTATTACAGAAAGTAATGTATATTACCACAGGACTAATAGCACAGTATTACAGTATGTATGGTATATTACTACAGTACATATAGTACAGTATTACAGAATATATGGTATATTACCACAGGACGTATATTACAGTATTACAGAATGTATGGTATATTACCACAGGACGTATATTACAGTATTACAGAATGTATGGTATATTACCACAGGATATATAGTACAGTGTTACAGAATGTATGGTATATTACTACAGGACATATAGTACAGTATTACAGAATATATGGTATATTACCAAAGGACATATAGTACATTATTACAGAATGTATGGTATATTACTACAGGACATATAGTACAGTATTACAGAATATATGGTATATTACCACAGGACGTATATTACAGTATTACAGAATGTATGGTATATTACCACAGGATATATAGTACAGTATTACAGAATATATGGTATATTACCACAGGACGTATAGTACAGTATTACAGAATATATGGTATATTACCACAGGACATATAGTACAGTATTACAGAATGTATGGTATATTACTACAGGACATATAGTACAGTATTACAGAATGTATGGTATATTACCACAGGACATAAAGTACAGTACCACAGAATATATGGTATATTACCACAGGATGTGTGGTACAATACCACAGAATATATGGTATATTGCTACAAGACATGTGGTACAATACCACAGAATGCATGGTATATTACCACAGGATGTATATTACAGTACTACAGTATGTAGGCCTATAAAATAGTACCACAGGATTTATGATACAGAATCACAGGATGTTTGGTACAGTGCCTTGAAGCCTGAGCTACAGTACTGTGGTAAACATCCCACAGGAACATGAGGCGCTAGTGTCACAGAAACTGTCTAGTATTTTACCATAGGAAATTTTTGTAAGTGTCTGCTTTACATTTAACACGTTATTCTGCTGCAGATCAAAGTCAAGGGGAATGACTTCCACACCTTCCAACACCGTATCCCGATGGAGAGAGTGTGTGCAATGCAGATCGCAGGAGACGTTTCCATCCAGACGATTAATATCATAGGGGTGAGATATTTCAGCTTTCCACCTGACTACTTTTTCTTTCAGGAAAAGAAATGACATTTTAGAGCCTTAAATAATAAATCACGAGTACCTGATTCCTGCTCTGTCAGGGTGCTCAAGTTGGTATGGATAGTTATCCTGGAGGACTGGATCTTGGTTACCCTCCTGTCAACTTAAACTTTACTCTTTTTAGGGTGGAATGGGAGGAGGCATGGGCGGAGGTATGGGAGGAGGCATGGGCGGAGGTATGGAAGGAGGCATGGGAGGAGGAATGGGAGGAGGCATGGGAGGAGGCATGGGGGTAAGTTTCTTAATGTGAGGATACTAATATCTTTCAAGTGTAAACATGTGTTTAACATGTTTGTGCTTTCAAACAGGGAGGATACCCAGGTGGTGGAATGGGGGTATGTTGGTTTTGTTTCCTTTAAATAGTTCTGAGAATATAGTCAAATATATATTTTTAAATATTTTATTTTTTCAAACCCTTCTAACTAATGTCCAGGGTGGATACCCAGGTGGCATGGGAGGCGGTATGGGCGGAGGTGGTGTGGGAGGAGAAATGGGAGTAAGTATACTAAAGAGGCCTTTATGGTTCATGACAGGCAATAAATACAAAATAAATTGGAGCATTAAACAGTATTTAACATGTTCATCATCTTTTAACAGGGATGGCGTCCAGAAGGTGGAATGGGGGTATGAATAAATACTTTCATTTATAATCTTTATCAGAGTCCAGATCATGTTCAAACACATGTATTTATAATGCATGTATCACTATCATGACTAAAAAACATAAGAGGAAGAAAAAAGCGAAACAAAATGTAATATTAATTTCATTACAGGGTGGATATCCAGGAGGCATGGGAGGTGGTATGGGGGTATGAAACAATTCTATTTTCTATATGCATTTTATTTTTTTTAATTTGATGCCTCATATTAACCTAAACTGGTTAATATGGCATATGTATGTTTAATATGAAGTGAGTATATAATCAACAGGCTGTATGTGGACTGTAGCATCAAATTTGTACAAATTGCTTCTTTTTTCTTTTTTTTTTGTCAGGGAGGATTCCCAGGATCAAACCTGCCGGTTAGAAAACAGCATGTTTGCACATTCACATTCAAGTTAGCATCTTCAAAATGCATATGTGATACTTTCATGCTTAAATCTTATATCTGTTCTCTCTATATCTTATTGTAGGGTATGGGTGCACAGCCAGTCTACAACCCTGTAAGTAAACTGTGTTTTTCTCTCTGGAAAGATAACACTCATTGAAATTGACGCACAGTCACTTATTGTGAGGCCCTATTTACAGTTGTCACCTGGTTTATGTGTTTTGATGGGAGACAGAGTGTACAACATGTTATGACACTTGACACTTGAAAGGTCGATTGTGTGTTTCTAGCATTACATAACTATTATTTTAGACAGTGTGTCTACACTATTTAGATACTGAAGTGCAGCTATGCTATTTTGTCTGCCTTGACATGAGGTGAAATGACAACTGACCTGTTTTTAATTGTGAGTGCTGGCTGCCCTCCAGTGGTCAATGTCAATGTAGCCATGAAAGTAGACTTATCATTGTTTGTTAATATTCTTTTGGTGTGTCATATTCATTATCATGTTACTTATGTAATGACACACTTTTTTATGAAGTGTCTTGGCTATACAGGTGCATTATAGAATATAATTAGTGGCATGTAGCAGAACAGACTTGGCAGAAATGGAATTCAATATTCATAAGTTTGTTTTAAATTAGTGTAAAATCACCTGGAAATAAGAAATGTTGCATTTTTGTTACCTTAAAATGAGCCCTTTATATCAACATAGGGAGTGGGTCCTCTTCTATGGAGGCCACCATGTTGCACCCCCATGTTTCTATAGTAGCCCAGAATAGACAAACCAAACACTGACTCTAGACAGGGCCTTTCATGTTTTTAGTGAGTTTCTACATATTTTAAAAGTAGTCTCACCTTCAACATAGTGACTGTTGAACATGACTGCTGACTGGAGTGTATTAATTAAAGTGTTTAGTGCCCTCAGGTGGTCACATAGAGGAACTGCAACACATTAAATGAATCGAACATACATCAGCACAGACATAATCACAAACTATCACTTCTGGTAAATCCTTTCAATTAAGAATCAGTGTACTAAGAAATTATAATTAAGTCATCATTTTAACTGTTCTTTGGTGTCTTAAATTAAAAACAAGTTAATAATAATAATAATAATAATAATAATAATAATAATAATAAAAAGACAGTAGCAATATGCAAAATGAACAAACAAGCAGATGACATCACATGAAATCTAGTCTGTAGAAATGAGTTTTGAGTAATGATTTAAAAGAAGATACTGAATGTGTGAGCCTTATTTCCTCGGGCAGGTTGTTCCAAAGCTGAAGGGCCCTGATGGCAAAAGCACGGTCCCCTCTAGATTTCAGCCTTGACTTTGGAACAACCAGAAAGGCCCCACCCGAGGATCTAAGGCTGCGGGCCGGCTCATATGGAGTCAACATGTCAGTTATGTAGCTTGGAGATAGACCCATACGTGCTTTAAAAGTGATCAGTAAAATCTTAAAATCAATTCTAAAATGAACAGGGAGCCAGTAAAGAGAAGCCAGGATTGTACTTATATAAAATATCGGGAGGTAGCAGAACGATTAACAAGAACAAAATGAAAAAGATAAAAACTTGGAAAGGTTTTTTTTAATTCCACTTAGTATTAACAACTGAAAGTATGTTAACATGGTAAATCTTTAAGATTTTCATCCAATAGTTGTTAGTTAGCAATTAGCTAAATGATGACAGTGATAAAGGACAGTTTAAAGATGAACTGAGCCTGACAAACAGAAGTCACAGGTGTTACTATTGAGTCTTTTTTAGATATTTAACGTCACATTTTGTCTTTGCTGTGTGATTGAAGCCAATCCCATACGCCAACATGATCCCAGGAGGGATATACCCTAAGAGGACCATCATCATCAGAGGCATGGTGCCCTATGGCGCAGACAGGTGTGTTTGTGTGTTTGTTTGTGTGTGTGTGTGTGTGCATGCATTCATCAGTATAAGGAGGTATGTGTATGCTAAGAGGCAGTCCTGGGTTTCTGTGTTGCAGCATGTGCATCAACTTTGTGGTGAGCCGATCTCGGGACATTGCCTTCCACATGAACCCCAGAGTGAGGGATGGGGTTGTGGTGAGAAACAGCTGTATTGGAAGTAACTGGGGTCAGGAGGAAAGAGAGCTCGGCATGAGCCCCTTCATGGAGGGACAGTACTTTGATGTAAGTAGTATCTGTTATTCATTCTTCGTATTTTCCTCTCATAATTAATGTGATTTAGATGTGTTCTGCATTGTTTTGACTGACTACAGCTGAGTGATGTCTTGATTTTTCTGCCTTATTTTCTCAGATGTCAATTCGCTGTGGGAACCAGAGATTTAAGGTCTTTGTGAACGGGCAGCACATGTTCGATTTCTTCCACCGCTTGCGATCCTTTAATGAGGTCGATATGCTGGAGATTGAAGGCGATGTACAGATCTCCTACATTCACTTCTGAAACCACACTCACTGATGCATCAAAATGTTCATTCTGTTCATTATTCAACTATTTCATGTTCTTTTTAGGCATTGAGTGATATTTCATGTATGATATGTCAGCCACTGTTGATCATCTCAGAAATTGTCCTGCTGTGTGATCATAAGTCTTTATAAAACATAACATTACCTAATTTTGAGCTGTATTGTTCATACCTGGTGAACTGAATTAATAAAAATGTGAGAACACATCAAAGCTCAGGAAAATAACTGTATTAACACATTTATTTCTTATACAAAATACTGTAGGTACTGTATAAAAACTGTTTAAAAATCATGACAGTGACAAAAATAAAGGCAGTTATACAGTCCTCTCCCAATTCAACACACCAGGACAATTACAACATACACAAATCTACTGTAATGCAAAAATACTGGCTCTCTGAAGGCACTTGGTAGAGTTGTGAAATTCTGAGATCAAAACTGAGTGTAATCACAAAGAAGAAATTTCACCTCATACCTGGAATCTGTTTGGATAAAAAGTTTTTCTTATTCTTCAAAGACATCTTTAAAAACTAGAAAGGTACAAAAACACAGTATAATTACAGTGGGTGTACCTGCATTCAAATTGGTGAAATATTCATGAAGACCAAATTAGACCGGTGCCTCAGCCTCTGCACCATTTGCTGTGGTTCACAAATAATGCAGATACAGTACCAAACATGTTGCGAGAAATGTACACTTAATCTTAACATTTCAGTTATGTTACAGGTATAACAAATCACTGTATACTGTTTCATATATAAGTACCTTTGATGTGTACAACTGAGTAAACACTGCAACTCATTTAAACAAATTTTGTTCTCCCAAAATGTGTGTTGGAAAATGATCACGTCCATTCCAATGACAAAATTATGAACTAAAGCAAATATATATATAAACTGTATATATAAATAAGTGCATACATGATGCAAAGTTGCAGATGGTGAACTGAGCAGAGGATTGGATGATCTTCACTCGCACTCGGTTTTTCAGTAACTGCTTTCTGTCTCCTCCTTTGACTCTGCTGGTAACAGACGTCTATTTACAGAGCTAAACCTCAAGAAACAAAAATACCTCAGAATAAAAGAGTGGCAGGATGATGTAAGATGATGAGGTTAGTCATATTTCCCAGTCTAACAAACTTTGCTCATTTATGGAAAACACTCCATTGAATGGAGTTTAAAAGCCCCGTAATGCTTTCACAGACCGTGTCGTCTGCCTTTATGAACGCACACAATTATTACATGTGAACAGATTTCATGAGAGGCGTCTACAGAATGACTCAGAATGTACAGAAAGTCACTTAAAAAGCATAAAAAGATACACAAATTATAAAACAAACATAACATTGATATAAAAACATTAGTGCAAAGTTGTAGAAATACAAAAATCAGCATACAAAAATTACAAAATGTGTAATAACACTGTGCTTGAGCCAAAAGCAAAGGCGAGGAGCTTATCCTGCCATTTGCTTTGGGTAACGCCATCGAGCCCGTACCGACCCTCAGTCTGTCCGCCTTCCTCTGATTATTATTAGTACCCTCTTGATTGCACCAGCACCTCTGTCACTGTTGAGCAGTCATGACAAAAGATGGATCAGGACATGCGCGGGTTCCTCGTGTGAACTGTAAATGGCTCACAGTGCGTAATGCACAACTAGCAGTAAAACCCCTGGAGGAGATGCAAGGAGCATGGTTAGAGCTACATTAGGCTTTCAAACATACTACTGTAGATTTTAAACAAATAAGCAAAAAGAAAATAAAAACACAGCTACATAGAGTCTCTAAAGCCTGCAGTGGATGTTTTTCATTTTCTTTGCTAAATTTTGGTTCTCTTAATTTTATTCAATTGCAAACAGGTAAAAATGCTCATAACTTCAGGTACGGTGAACTTCAATTAAAGGATATCTTTTAAAAATGTACCATCCTTGAAGTTATGACACCCATCAAAAGTAAGAGTTGAACCAAATACAAGCCGAAAAAAAGACTTTGATCTTGTCCAACAACAGTTAATGATGGTGATTTTAGCCTAAAAACCTTCATACTTCCTTATAGACCTGTAATGTAGTCTTAAAGCAGCCAGTTGTCTTGACCAGATGATTAGTTCAGGGAAGGAGACACCACTGCTTCTTCCTGTCTTTCCCACCAATGATAGGTGATGTTTCTAGTTTCCTCAGGTGGTGAGTCCTCAATGTCAGCGCTTATATACTTCCTCACAGGGAAAGTTCAAGCTCCTGAGTTTATTCAGTTGTATATCAGTCTTGGCAGTGAATGAGGTGGTTTCACAAAGATGGTTGCTTTTTTTCTCTTTTTTTTTTAGCTTAATGATGTTGAGGAGGAGGTCACTGCAAACACGTGGTGGGAACAGATGTGGCAGGTTATTGCTGTAACGACTGGGAATTTCTTTCTTTGATTGTGCTGCAGTCTGTGTGCAGTAAACCCACCAGTAACAGTGTTCCTCCTGGTACAGCAATCACAAATTCAATTTTAGACTCATTTGGAAATGTGCTCACTTTAGAAGCGAGAGTGGGGGTGGGGTTGAAAAAGGAAATAACCCCAATCCTTCACTTCCTTGGAATGCCTTCAGGTGTGTGTGTGTGTGTGTGTGTGTGTGTATGTGTGTGTATGTGTGTGTGTGTGTGTGTGTGTGTGTGTGTGTGTGTGTGTGTGTGTGTGTGTGTATGAGTGTATCTGTGCAAATTATGTACTTGGGCACATTAGGTTTCTTACAGTCAGTAGGAAAAGGCTGGATCTTATTCTCTGACTGGGGTGAGAGGACGGCGCACTCTGGCAGGGACCAGTCTTGTCATTTTGTAAAGTGAAAAAGCATCATTGCCAGGGCATTTTCCTGGATGTTTCCATGTCCTCCAGCAGCTCTACCGTCGGGGTTGGAGCTGGGGTGGCGTTGGGAGTGGAGCGGCAGGACGGTTGTAGAGGCAGCGTGGCTGTGGAGGATGACACCGGCATGTCCAGACTCTCCATGGAGTCAGAGAGGGCACGGTTGGTTTCATGTTGGGGGCAGAGGACGTAGCGGTTCGGGTGGTGGACCTCCACTGTGGTCACAGAGTCCAGGCCCTTCAGGCACAGAGGGGACGGCCCACCAATGGGGTCACGGCCGCCGACAGCCCCGAGCTCCATGGAAGACTCGTCCATGTTGACGTACAAGATCTCGTCTGGGTCTTGGGTGTCTGGCAGATCCTCGAGGGTCTTTTCCAGCTCGCAGCGCAGGGACTCGAACGATGGGCGATCCTTGGGGCTGAGCAGCCAGCAGGAGAACATCAGGGCGTAGCTAGAGAGAACAATTAAGGTTAATTGCATAATTAATGAGTACACACTATTAAAGCGTGTGAAAAACAGTAAAACATCCTTTTACAGGTAGTTTCCTAATAATTTACTAGTAATGAACAGATATGTGCAGTATATTGTGTTAAAGCTTCACATTTACTGGAAAGGACTCACAAATTTAACACAATGGTAAATATATTTTGAATTTGGCTTAAATAAATCTCAATTTTTCAGTTTATTAAGATTGATAATTAAGATAAACAAAATCTCAAAATCTTCATCTTACAAATTCTATTTATTTTATTTTCTATTTAACTATCTTATCATCAAATACAAATTCAAATAAATTATTAGGTACTTGGATGTCATACTTTCAGTTTTCCCTATAATTATCACCAATATGTTCCTTTCAGGATTTTTCTGGGATGTTCTTAAGAAATAATGGTACCTATAAAATAATGCATTACCTGAAAATCAAGACATAAACTGCTTTTCAAAATGTTACTCAACAATTTAGATGTGTTTTTTGAATTAGATTCATCGTTCCAGATTTCAAATTGGAGTGTATATCTATCTATATAAATTGTTTAGAAAAGGTGCATTTATCTAAAAATCTTAAAGAGACTTGGAACTATTCAAAATGCCATCTCAGCCTCTTAAAAAAGCAGATAGACTGGAACTGTTTTTAGCTTTAAGCCGTGATTGCTTTAAAGAAAAAAAGGTATTTCAAATCAGGACTGAAGAGATTTCCAAGGTACTTCATCATTAGCTGAGTGTATTTTGTGAGGAATTTGCAGTGAAGGAGCAGACACTTACATGCTGTCCAGACAGTCCGGAGGCTGTTTGAGACGGTTACCCTGCCTCAAGTAATCATAAATCTCACTGTTTTCAACTCCAGGGTACGGCGTCTGGCCCCGCGTGGCGATCTCCCACATGGTGACTCCAAATGACCACTGAGAGAGAGAGAGAGAGAGAGAAAGAGAGGAGATGAGAGGGGAGAGACAGAGGCATTTAAATTCCTGTAGGTTTTCCACACCTTGCCATACACCACTCAAACACGAATCTGCACTTGTCAAACACTGCCAATGGAAATAAAACTGCTATGTGTGACTAAGCTTTCCGAGAATCCCCCTTCATCCCTTCAAGTTACTAAAGAATGTACAACTTTTTAACGCTTTGACAGCAGGGTCCCACCAATATACAAGCAGTCATATTACCAGCTGTTTCACTTAATATCGCTAACATATATTGGTAATAACATGCAGGATATTCCACTGACGATAGAGAACAAACTGTGGACTGTGCCTTTAATTCAATTCAAATCAATTCAGCTTTAGTTATATACCGCCAAATCACAACAAAAGTTATCTCAGGGCACTTTTTCACATAGAGCAGGTATAGATCGTACTTAGTTTAACCCTTAAACAGGCAACGTGCACCAGGAGATACAGACTGTTTAACGCCCTGTTAGGAGTATGATTAATTAAGGTGGTTGTTCAGTTGTACGTGCCTTGACTCAATATTCCCCCATGAGCAAACACTTGGTGAAGAAGGAAAGGAAAACCTTAGGTTAAAGCTATAGTCACCCAAATGTACTTTTTTACTACCAAACACTCACCCCCAGTAGTCATAAAAGGTTTGTAAGAGATTTGTACAATTATTTCTGCCTTACAACAGAACTGATCTAATAGTTACCATCTGGAAAAACTGGTCAAACCACTCCTGCAGCGTAATTTTGTTTTCCACTTTGCGTCCATATGTTCAGTAAATTCTCAATACTCAGTTGCGCCAAAATGTGGATAAAACACACTAAAATACACATGTGGTGCTATCACCCTTCTTGAAACTCCAAAAGCTTGAAAACATTAAGCTGAAAGTATTATAATTAGTGACATAGAGAAGTGGATTACGATGCAGCAGTGCTTTGAAATGTTTCTTTGGATGCTTTGATACTAATTTATCACTTCTGGACAAAATTTAGGTTAATGAAAGCTGCTGTTTGCTGCATTTAAGGAAAACTACAAAGTTTTTTCAATCATATTCCAACTCCTACCAAGTCTTTCTATACTACTTTGAGGAGATTTTGAAGTACCACTTTAACCTAAGCCTACAATAATTGGTGAACTTTGAGGGGACCAACCTTTTTGGCCCCAGATGATAGGTGAGTCCCCATTATTTTGAACAGATTTGTGGCCCCAAAATGGGATTAATACAAGCACACACACACACACATTGACACAAACACACAGAAAGTGAACTAACCACATCACTCTTTGTGGTGTAGACGCGGTCAGCCAGGCTTTCGATGGCAATCCATTTGACAGGCATCTTGGAGATCCGTCCCTGCCTGTAGTAATCTCCGTTGTAGATCTTCTTGGAGAGGCCAAAGTCGGCCACGCATACGTTCATATTCTCATTCAGCCTGAGACAGAGAGACAAGTGTTACGGAGCTGTTTTTGGCTGAAAAGGGTCATTCAGGATGTGGTGGAAATTAGTACTGAAACACTGTATGTACGTATGTACGGTATTTACTTGTATGCACTTTTTTAAGCCACCATTTATATTTGACAGCTATAGTTACTTTGCTAATAAGATTATACATGCAAAACACATCTTCATCTTATAGAACATGATGCACTGTATGGTAAATGTTCTATTTTTGCCCTTCAGAGAGTGTCATGCCTTTTTTTTTGTATCTTTTGGGCTTCCTGTCATACATATTTTTCTTTCTGTCTCGTGGTTTTTTAGTTTTTATTTTAAAGACAAGACCGCCTTCAACTATTTCATGGAAGGTAAATTAGGAAAGAGATGAACACATTAAGGAACTGAGAGAGTAAAAAAACGGAAGCAGAGATTGTGCATACATGCAGTTGCGAGCAGCGAGGTCTCTGTGGATGAAGTTCTTGTTGCTGAGGTATTCCATTCCTCGGGCGATATCCGTCATGAACTTTACCAGCATTTGAGACGGGAGGTACTGCAGGACACAACAGAGAGAAAAAAGGATTTATCCACACATCCACTACAGCTGACATGTATTTTTAAAACAGCAGAGGGCACTGCAGGCCTTTTGTGCAGCGATCTGTAATCAATCTGAACTGAATGCTCTCTGCTCCAGATTCTAACAGCCTACTCCTGGGGGAAGGATAGGGTTCAGCACCACTGTGTTTCTTGAATGTTTGCCTAACGCATGGATGTTTCAACATTTCATAGGAATCTTGTTTTGATTAGGTTTGTGTTTCTCAATCCAGCTCTTCAGAGACTCACTGCGTATAGCACTTATCCATTCCAAAAAAATACTTCATCCATTAATAAATAAAGCTGCAGATAGCAACAACATGCACCCCCTTCTCCTCCTCCAATTGTGTTTTTCATGATCTCAGAGTGTAAATGCTGCCAAAAAGGTGTGGTTGGGGACTCAGTGTAACAAATACTTTACATCTATTTGACCTTTTGGATCCCATTTTGCTGACAGACATTCATGTGAACTTCTAAACCCTGAACCCATTAAGCTGTTAAATTGTGTGGAATGTATGTTTGCATATGCGTGACTGCCTGAGTGTACACATGTGTTTATGTCGCTGACACTGTGCTTTCAATATATGTTGTGATCAGACTTACCACAGGACAGTCTCCAAGCCTTGAGTATAGCAGATAACTGTGCAAGTCTCCGTGTTTCATATAAGGCAGGATGACCACAGGGGAGGGGTAACCTTCACTCTCCACAGTCTGCAGACACACACCTGTAAAAACACCTCGGCTTAATATATTGTACATACAGACTTCACACATGTTCTGTACCTTCAGAGGTTAACACAATTGTACACATAATCCCAAATGTTAAGCAGGGTATTTTAAAGGATCTGTTCACTTTTCCTCCTAAAAAAAAAAAAACCTTACATGATTTTCATTTTGGCCGTCGAGATAGTTTTGATTTTATTTGCCCAGGTTTTGAGATATCTTTCTCCAAAATATCTTAATGCTGAAAAATGATATTTAATAGAATTCAACAGCAACTTGTCTTTCCAGAAACAATGTCCCTGTGACTTTGGATAATCTACAAAAAAAACGCAGTAAAGAATTTCACTTGGGACTATTCCTTTGGCAGAAATTAGTTTCAATTAAAACTATTGACAGTGAGGTTTGTGGATTATCCTGAATAACTAAGAAAGAAAGGGACATTGCTGTTGAATATTTTACTAATGTAATAATAATAATAATAATAACTAACTAAAAATACTACATTTTTATTTGACTTTCAAGACACCAAGAAACTAAGCAATGAAAAAAGAAAATAACAAGCAACAATATTAGGATAGAAACAAGGATGGGTGCCCTTACACTCACACTCATGATAAAATGTAGTGAGCACCACAAATGAATTTTTATTAAACCCCACCGTTTCAAGCATACATTTTAGAGATATTTCAAAACCTGGGCAGAGAAACTAGGGGTAAAGTGAGAAAAGTGTCTTGGATGAGCTCACTTTTGACTTGCCAAGCGGTAACTCACCCAGAAGCCTCATGACGTTGGGATGGTCAAACTCCTTCATGCAGGCGGCCTCACGGAGAAAATCTTCCATCTCTGAGCGAGTACAGATGGCGACTGGAAAGGAGACAGTATAGAGGTGAGGCCTTGTGGTTTTGTATAGCTCAGTTGGGTAACACATTGCGCTAATTCTGCCAGGTTGAGAGGTTGCCAGGGTAAAAAATAAGCTTTTATTACAAGAGGGTGTTTCGGCTCACGGATTTATTAAACTGTTAATTAATTCATGCAAGCAGTTCTTACCACTAAGTTTGTTTTAACTTCTTCACCACAGTTTGAAAGTCACAGAATGTCTCACTGAAAAGGGTGGTGCTGTTTTTCCCAAATCTCAAGTCACCCCCCCGCCCCCTCAACTCTGGAGTTTCTGCACAATTGTCTTTACTTTGGCACTATGGTTTATGGGGGCTCTAATTTTTCTTCTGCCAATATAACAAGTTGCATCTTAGTCTGTTTTCTGATCAAAAACTGAGATTTTTGCCCCAAACACTCATTAATTTCTGACCCTGGGGGCTTTCTGTCAAATGTGCCTGTGTTCCCGAGATGAATGGATTCATTGTGGTCACTGCTGAGTACTTTAACTGTCTATACTTACTCTTCATAGTCTTAACTGCGACTTTGAGAACCGACTCCTCCTGAGTCAGCAACCCTTCCATCACAGAGCCGAACTCTCCTGAAGAAATACATTAAAACATGAAATGTCAAACTCCAAGATGTTTTTTCTAGATTAAGAAAATTAAATAAACTCATTGAATAGTGAAAGGTGGGTAGTTTCCTGACCTTACAGGGTTATGAGGCTATCACATTGTAAACTGTTACCAAGGTCAAGGTTAGTGCCAGATGGAAATGACTGTGGATAAGTGGAAAGCAAGCTATAGCAGATAAGTCCTGACTATCTACCAACCTTGATACAAAAGTGTTTACAAAAGCCTTTTTCTTGGCTGCTTGTTGTGCGCTCCTTGTGTCTTATTTGTACTCTACATTTTAACTTCAGTCTGTCCCAGAAATGAGTCTGACAAAGATAACAAAACCAAACAGTACCTTCTCCCAGGGTCTTTCCTAGGGTTAGTTTATGTCTGTCCACCATCACATCTTGGAGCTTCTGCTTCAGCTCGTCACTGATGCCCAGGCTGTTCACTGAGAAGGAAAAAAATGGGGAATTTCAATGGTTTGAACTCTAATGAACAACATTTGAAAAGAGAGGAAAAACAGACAAATTGTACCAAGCAGACGCCCTTGCTTTTCCAAAACCACAACAAAAAAAACAGCAAAAAAAACACAGAGAAAAAAACAATGTGTTAATTAACACTGGCTGATTCAAATAAGAATGAAAACAAGACATTAAGTGAGCTGAGACAATCTGTTTTATGGTAAAACCCACTAAATTACAAATGTGCATTAAATCTTTTTAGTTTCATCCTTTTGTTAATGAGAAAATAATAACATTTACTGTAATTAAAGCTATAATAATGTTGTATATATATTTATTTGTTCACAAGATTATACGTTTTTTTGATATCCTCCATCAGGAGAAAAAGGAATCTGCTCAAAGGGAGTGAAAATAAGGAGAGAGAACTGAAAAAAAATGTACTTGGACTCGTTTTATGGATGACTATAAGATTATGACTGTTTATGGTTTGCACTGTATGTTAGGAAACATTTATACAGGGTGTAATATGTTGATGAAACCATGTGTTTTGATATCAATAAAAAGTTAATTACAAAAACTAAATAAATAATGTAGTACATATTTGAGAATCTATTGTTTTTCGTATCTTGTTTCAAATATACACAAAACTCTTTCCAGTCCACAAGGTATGTATGTGTAATGGAACTTTGGAGCTTTGTCCTCTTAGACCATTTGTCAGGTGTGAGAAACATGACCATGTAATCCTTCAGGGAGCAGGTTGGGGAGGGGAGATGAGGTCAGAGATATTAAACTGGTTTAAACATTTCTGAGTCCCCTCTCTGTGCTGTCACTGAGCTCTAAAGTGGCGAGCAGGCTACGCTACAGGCATTAGCTCTGTTTTTACATCTGGGCCAGGGGTATGTCAAGGCAATGACATGTTTGAAGATCTCCCTCCAGATGCTGCTACACTATCAATCTGCCACGCGTCGGACAATAATGCGCTCAGTCCACAGGCATCCCCAAACATATGCTAGCGTGACCAGCTATTAGTCAATGCATGCAATAACAGAAGCCTCGGGGTTCGACCTCGTCCTGAGAATTGGCCTGAATTACTGGTCAACATTAGCAGCATAAATCCCGCCCAAATCCCTCCAATCTGGCCCTTCCTTCATTTCCCCATTCACTTCCAGAACGCATTATCTCCACATCTCTTTCTCTTGGCTCATCTCATTTTACTCACTGAATGAAAACGTTTTTTGGGTTTTCTTTTTCTTTTCAGTTTTTGCCTCTCCTCCCTTGGCCTCTTTGTGGCTGTGACAAGCTGAGACTTGTGTATGAAGTCTACACAAACACTGAGAGTACACTAGGGACAATGTCAGGACCCAGCTGTGTGAAATGTGAGTCTGTACGCTAGTGTTTACAGGTGTGTATCTCTGTCGGTAATCACAAGGATTCACATGGGCTACTGGCTGGTTATAGCAGACAGACCGCTGCAATCTACTGGTTTGTGCTGCACTGTTAGGAAGTTCTCGCTCCACCTGGGTGAGACTTGAAACTTGGACGTAGCTCCCCGAAGGTGAAATGATCCCTTTGCTCCAATAACTCATCATCTGTTGTTACAGCTTGCTTAAGATGGAAATCTAATCCCTTGTAGAGGTTCGTCATGTCACTCTTTCCCTGATGTAACTGTATACCTTTTTTTTCATGTCTTCGACCTCTTCATTATGTTATCTTGATTTCACCTCCTTCCTTTGCTCTCTCTCGCTCAACAAGATGACTAAAATAGAGTCAAACCAAATTTCCCTCTGCTGTTTACGCCTGACTGCACAGAGCATAACTTCATGGACCGCAATGGATTTACTGTACATCTAATTGATATGATTATAAAAGATAAAACATTAGGTTATGAAGTATAAGGGACACAGTGTTGTTGTGGAGTATGTCAGCTGACTGAACACTCCAGTGCTGTTTTGACAGCTGCTGGATGTGAATTAACCCCTTAGTCGTTCACATTGGTGCCTTCTGATCAACTAAACAAACTGATGTGCATCCTTGCTTGAAATGTGGAGTATAGAGCTGTCATTGTGTGTCATTAAAAGCCAAATATATCCTTCATCTGAACTGCTGGATCTGAGCCCAGGGCATGAATGGAGCTGCTATTATCCTGGGGGGACAGAGACCTGTTTGGGCATGCTGAGAGACACTCGCATCTCTTACCGCTGTAAGGACAGTCAATGCTGGCACAGGCAAACGTGAAGCGTCATATTTCTGAGGAGCATGCAGAGGCAGAGAGAGGGGAACTCACGTGTTGCCTCTGTTGTCCTACGGCTGTATGTGCGGCGAGCGCGGTACCTGACCACCAGCTCCCCGCTCTCCATCATGGGCTCAAACGCCTCTCTGTGAAAAAAGCATAAACACATCATTCAAAACAGAGTAAAAAAAATAAAATAAAAAAAAAACACAATGAGAAGTCACTCAAACAGATGTGTAAACACAGCTGAAAGCATGGCATTGCTCTGTAATTCAAAACAACTGTTGACTGTTGCTCTTTCAAACACAGATGTCTTCCTACGACATCCAAATGCGTCAGAATGCATGCAAGAAGTGAGGCAACTAGGTCAAGGAGTTGGGAAAAACTGAAACTTTTTTGGTTTGGCACCGCTATCGAGTCCCTCCCTTCCGCCCACGAGAGGCAGTGACAGCTTACGCACCCAAAGCGTGTCTCCTTGCGCCGCAGCTTGGCCACGTAAACAGCCATGAGCACAGCTATGGCTACGGCGCCGGCGATGGCCATCACCACATACCACCAGTGCCAGGAAAAGGCTGGGGGCGACGACAGACCTGAGGGGAAGGGGTGTAACAGAGACAAAAAACAGCAATTTAAAGTGTTGATTTTAAAAAACAAAAAGCTGTATTATTTATTGATGTATTTTAACTCGTCAGATAGCCTGTTAATGCTTTATGTCACTTTTGTGCCAAGAATCTACTTCAAGTAATATGCTTTTTTCCCCTCATTTTTAAAGGATCTACTTTGGTGTTCGTGTAGTCCCATCACTCACATAAAATTTAATTACAGCCAACCCACAAACTACTGCTAAACCCCTACCACTGTTTTCAACTATTCTTCCCATTCACACTCATCCTCCCCCAACTTTCCCTGCCTCTTCGTCTCTTTTTATCTCCCATTCTTGTTGTTTGAATTGTCTGTCTGGCTCTATTAGACTAAGCAAACAGAGATGCTGCACTGTTCCTGCCTGTTATAAATATTTATGATGCGTCTCCTCATTCACCCTCACACCCCTCTTCCCCTTTCTCCCCGTCTCTCTGAGATCCTCTTTTCTCTTCCTTCCCTTTTTTTCTTCTTCTGTGATACACAGGAAGGAACTATCAGACTCATGGTGACTGAAAATAAGAAAGAGAAGTCCTGTGCTAGAAAAAAAAAACAACAGTGTGAGCTCACTTCCACTGTCACTGTGTCATTCGGTGCCACTATGAGAGGTCACAGTAGAGCATGTGCAAGATAGTCATTACTCACCTCTAAATTCCTCCATTTCTGTGGGAGTAAAACAAAAAAAGAGAAGCAGAATCCAGGTCAGTATTTTGACTTTCAGGAGAATAAGAACATCTTATCTTTACATGTTTATGCTTGAAGAATTAAATGAAACATCTTACAACTTAATGAAAATCAGATTTAGATCAATATGAATGCTACTGAAGTTGTTGCTTACTAAATGATTTATAATCAATCAAATGGTTTAAAGCTTCAATGTAAGTGGTTTAATGTAAGTAATCTATTCTACTTATCTATTAAGTAATCTATTTCAGCAATCATTCAATTTTTAAGATTTAAGTACATTATTTTATGTATGTTCATTAGTAGTTTTGACACTTCTTGTCACTCACCGGGAGCAATAAGGGTCAGAGTCTGTGTAGGGGTCCAGGGTCCTTGCCCCGCCCCTGTATAGGCACACACTCGAAAGGTCACATTGGACAAGGGGAGAGACAGATTGATTGACAGCTCTGTGTCCAATGTAGTATTCAAAACAGTCTGCCAACAAAAGAAAAGAGGGAGAGTGTCAATATCAAGCTGATTTGATATTTTCTTAATATCTGTCATTATAAATCTCAATTAGATGAACAACATTAGAAACTATGACAAGTTCTCATGTTGAGTGTATTGTTGTGAGCACATTTGTCCCAGACTGACCTGCCGTGTGGACGGTGTGCTGTACTCAACCTTGTAGCCCTGTAGGTCTCCGTTCAGCTTCCCTGGAGGCTCCTCCCACATAAGCAGCACCTCTGTCCCATTTAGAACCGCTGTCACGTTAACTGGTGGGTTTTCTGGCACTGGGACACAAAAAAAACAACAGGAAATGAAGGCCTTTTACTTTTCACATAGCTCCGGGACTTTTTACATGTTGAGTTGCTGTAAAGTTTGGTAAGCATGTAGCTCAGGGTGCGGTGGCATATATGTCAGAAGATTTTGGGTATGAATGAGGAGCCGGCAGTGCTATGACTATGAGCCGGGTGGCCGGAGGCCAGTGGGGTGGGAGTTAGCAAGGCGTGTGTTGTTTTGACAGCATGGAACCTCTAGGGTGTGGATGACTACAACAGCTGGAAGGGGAAGATGTCAGAGAATGTGGAGAATTCGGCTTTATTAGGACAAAAAACAGGCTACCTAAGCAACTACAGACAGGGGTGATAAGCTGGGTTCAGAAGCCACTACACTCTTTCTGTCTCAGCATGGTTGGGCGAACACAGATGGACACGTGCTGAGGCCTGTTTCTCCCTCCTTCACATTGTCCCTTCCCTGCAGTCGATCCCTATTTTTCTCCTCTATTCTCTGGACCCTGCCATTTTTCTTTCCTGGCCTTTTGGAGCAGAGAGTGAAAAAGGCTTCTGGCAGCAGAAATACCCAGTGGAGAAAAAAACCTAGCTGAATAACATGCTAGAAATAGTGTGAGGAATGTGTGTGTGTGGGTTTGTGTGTGTGTTGTTATTAATGCTCTGTATAGCACATAAATCCAAGAACCTTTTCGCAAGGAGACGACACTGCTTATTTCCTTTGTGGGCGTTTGAGTTAAGGCTCTCTTTGTCTTTGCAGTTCACTCCGTCTGCAGGTTTACCAAGTTACATAAACTAGCTGGACACCATCACACACCTACACTAAAGCGTGCACACACACACACACACACACACACACACACACACACACACACACACACACACACACACACACACACACACACACACACACACACACGAGACCTAACCCTAACCTTTATCACTAACCCGAACATTTTTCCCAACTAGGGACACAGCTTTTGTCCACAGTTGGACAAATCATCCCCACTTAAAAGGGCTGAAGTCTGAAATCTTTCCCCAAAAGTAACATATGACAACCCACACGTACACACACACACACACACACACACACACACACACACACACACACACACACACACACACACACACACACACACACACACACACACACAAACACACACACACACGCAGACACACAAATCAGACCTAAACCTAAACCTAACCCTAACCCCGACTCAAAAACTTTTTCTCATTGGGGACACAGCTTTTGTTCCCAGTTGGACATGCTGTCCCCAAAAGTAGCCTATGACGAGCTCACGTACACACACATACACGCACACACACACACTGAGTCAGTGTGAGTTTGGGAAACATGGCCTAGGCTATGGATGATGTTATCAGGAAGCGTTTCGCGGGTGATTGTTTCCACATGTGGTCCCCGTTTTGCTTGCCAGCAGCAACAAAAACAATCTCCAAGTCAAGTTCGTTCCAGCCGTTCGTCTCCACCTATACTCCGTCATCCATTAGTCTCTCTACCTCTTTCTCCACTTCCTTATTGCCTAGCTGCTCACTTTCTCACTTCCCCTCCCCTCCTCATCTCTTTTCTTTTTTCCCTGCCTCCCGTTCCCGTTCTACATGATTACATCTCCCTTCTTTCCAAGTTTTCTTCTCCCTCACTGCCCTCTCTGTGGTAATGCCTCTCTTTTCATGAAACTATGAGTTCAAGCGAAAAGAGATGTTAACCACTGACGTAAAACCTTGTGGAGGAAAAAAAAAAATAGTTGCAAAATGTGGGAAAACCAAAAAACGAGATGTGTGCTGGTAGCGTTTCCTAAAAATGCAGAAACTACACAAGAAAAAAAAAGTCTCATGTGTTACTTTTTCTTCCACATAAAAGCAGCTCAGGCTTGGCAAGAGGCTGAGAAACAAACACTTCTGAGACACAATTAGTTCACAACAGCGGAGGTTAACATCTGCATCCAGGGCAGACTACTGTTTCACATCCTGTTGTGAGCTGCTATTGATGAAGCAGTGTTTCATAACCCCGCTCAGAGGGATTTAAACATGATCTGACCGTGGGGCTGTCACCCCGTTTCTCTCTGTAGGTTTCATCTTGTCTTCTCTGTCTAGGCGTGGGTGAACACATGGATGGAAAAGGGGTCATCTTCAAGCCAAAAAAAATTGAGTCATAGGCCTGAGATCTGAAGTCTGTTCTCCATCAATGAAAACAAATTCAGAACTACACAGGAAACATGTTTCCCAGATCTGTCAGAGCACAAATATTGGTGTCATCAAAAATGTCTGGGACGTCCAAGTTGTTACGATTTTATGGCGAAACAGGCTGTTGTGCATCTTCAGCAAACTGGGGTTGTTTAATGATTGTGGTTACAATTTGCTGACAGTAGTTGGCCTTTTTAAACTGGATTAACATTTGTGTGTGTGTGTGTGTGTGTGTGTGTGTGGGGGGGGGGGGGGGGGGGTGTTTGCCACGTTGTTATGACTGACTTCCATCAGGACGGTGAGTTTTTGAGTTTGGAAGTTCTGCAATTCAGCATTATTTCTATTTTAGGGGTACAAACAGATGTGATGAAATACATGTGCAACAGGGAATCAGGACAGGAGTCTCTTTGTTGCTGTTTCAGCATAATAAACTATGTTAAATGTGGTATAAGCCCACAATAATGACTGTCAGTGTTGATCATTTTGTTTGTTTGTTTCTTTGTTTTTTGAATAGATGCATTTCTGGAGTTATTTTAGGATGTGAAAGGAAACTGCGTTTACAGAATGGGTATGTAAAACATAATCTCATTGCAGCTTTAGGATTTGGGGGGTGACATGGGTCGTTTTGCTTCCTCTCCCACCGACCATTACTCACTACCCCCCTTCTCTATTCTCTCATCCTCCGGGGAAAATAGTGGGCTTTGGGAAAATAGAAAAATGAGTGTTTTCTCAAAGCGCCCCCTTCCCCCGTTTCCCTGCTCTTCCACCCATTCCTTGCCTACTCCCACCGTCAACCCACTCTCTTTTTGTTTTTTCCCACAGTGCCTTGCTGTGTGCTCTGGAGGGAGAAATCACAGGTCATCTGAGGTCAAAAAAAAAAAAAGAAAAAAAAAAGAAAAAGAAAGATGAAGGAGTGAAGCTGACTGGATTCAGAAAAAAGAATCTTGTTCAGCTTGTTTGGAGATGCAGGAAAATAAACTCCTCAATAGTGTTCTTATTTTTTTAGGAAAAGAGGTTGGAAAAGACTACTACAACTAAACGAGAGAAGAAGAGGATAGCCCAGTCTACTCAGAGGAAATTGAGGAAGAATATGAGACCAAACGAACTGGCAGGAGTATGTAATGAAGTGAAAAAACTAAGAATTAGGCAGGACACTGAGGAGCAGCAAATGGGGATGTTTATGCCAGGATGACACATGTAACAGATACTGTAGTGCAGTGAATATCTGCACAATTTATTAATAAAAAACAAACGGAGCAGAAAGAGACTCAAGAAAAAATTTAAACAATGGCGTCTTTTGGGAGTTTTGTCACAGTCTTCAACACTAAAACCATAAAGAGAGAGAGAGAGAGACATGGAAAATAACCCTGAGCTGTTTTCAGTCTACCTCTGCTCTTCACTCTCTCACTCCCTTTGACCTTCAGTACCTCCTGAACTATCTGTGACCAGCAGCTGAATCGTATCTCTTTTTTTTCTTCTTCTTTTTTTTCATCATCTGGCTCATTAGGAAAAGTGCAGAGAGAGCTGCCAGAGCAAGAAAGGAACAATATTGTCCAAAAGGAAGATAATAAAATTCAGCAACAGTGGCTTTTCCACAGAAACGAAACACAGATCCTATAACTTTTTGAAATAAAGAACTGAAACTTGACAATCCTCTCTGTAGCTGGAGTATCTCACAGCCACTTTTTTTTTCTCCTTCTCCATTACTGTGGCATTTTAAGGAGTGCTACTTCTCCCCTTTTTT
Organism: Scomber scombrus; assembly: GCF_963691925.1. Classification (NCBI taxonomy): domain Eukaryota; kingdom Metazoa; phylum Chordata; class Actinopteri; order Scombriformes; family Scombridae; genus Scomber; species Scomber scombrus. The sequence continues at coordinate 23,259,123 of NC_084974.1, forward strand.
CAGTTTATGAGAAATGCTGCATTGAAGTGTTTTTAGATTATAAGTAGCTTCCATTATGGAAAGCCCCCATCATCCCTCCCATGGCATATCTCTCCTCTTACGCTATTTCCATTGCTATTCATCCAAGGATAGAGACAGCATGAGCTGGCATGGAAAATCCCACCTCAGTTTAAACTCAAACACACAGCAGCCTAGCATTACAGTTTGGATAGAGTGCTGCGATCCTAACTGAGGCCTTTCAGGAGAATTTAACGTTCGCCCTCCCTCTTTCCCCCGTTTCTGTCTCCACCCTATCCCATCCCTTCAATACCAGCCCGCCCTCCACCTCAAGAGTTTACATTCAAAGCTGGGTTCACAGAGGCACAGTGACTTGTGTCTGGTATTCTTCATAAACACAGACTAAGTTAGAGCGGCACAAGGAGGAATATTATGACTAACAGTCCATTGTAACTTGATTCGATGACTTGTTGTTATCATACAGAAGTTTCTCAGAAAGTCTTAGAGTCAAGCTGAAAAACAGTCGACAGAATTACAACTACAGTGAATAATATTTGTCTAAAAAGGATTAGAAAAATGCATCATGGGGCAAATGCTTTAAAAGAACATTTAAGAGCTCCTTATAATAAGGATAATAACCCTTTTAGGCATTTCACCTTCTTAAATAAACCTGTCAAAAAGTCAGCATGAAGAGCTTATGACAGCTTGATTTGTAGGCAAGACAGCAAACAATCAAACAAACAGCTCAAGGTATTAGACATCATTAGTAAACAGCTGCAACACAAGATTAAAAGGCCAAACACTCACATGCCTTTCACCACTGCATGAGCAAAAAGTAAAATAAAGTTAATCAATAACTATCTAATCTATAGACTTGAGACTGAGACTAGAATCAGACTTAAGTCACAGTTTGGACTAACAATAAGAAACCCTTCCACAGCCATAAACTTTAAAGTTATTTAAATAAATCAATTAACTTAATTACACCTATGCATTAAAGGAACATGTCTCTGTGATGTAAAAACACTAACACAACTTTGAAATACACATGTTGAAATACTTGAGACTTGAAACTTGACTTGGACATGTCTCATTTAAACTGAGACATGCACATACAAGTTTGTCTTTATATCCTTGTGTGGGGAATCATTGACGTAATGTATCCCAGAGCCCCTTACCATAAGCTTAACCATCACAACTAAATGCCTAAACCTAACTCTTACCCTCAACTGAACCTCAACCCAAGTCATAACCCTCATAACACAGAAAAATGTCTCTCAAAGATAGAAAAACATGCACACACCAGACTCTCCCTCTCTCACCAGACACACACATGCAGGTTGAAAACAAACATCTCTTCACTTGAAAGGCTCTCACCTCCTTCTAATGTTTGTAGCTCCACCCAGAGAGACCAATCAGACGGGCCCTGGCTGCTGTGACAGGCCACCCTGACAGCGTAGCGGCTGTGGGGCTCCAGGTCCCCGATGAGGTGCGTGGCTGGTGGGATGTTCACATTTTGGTTGTGGATCATCTCATCTGGGCCTGCCGTGAAGGTCTCGCCCGCTCGTTTGGCCTGGAACATTCAAATTATAAACTTAAATATGCTGTATTCCAACTTTTTTAAATGTTTATACATAAATATAAAATGAAAACGACTACTGCTAATAAGATTTAGAGCCTCTTCCTGTCTTTACACTGGGTTTCAGATTATGAGGTCAGATTTGGTGGGTAATCTATTTTTATTGTTTTATGGCACAAACAGGAAGAAGACTGCAGACAGAGCTCAAGTCTTTGAAGTAATGTAGATGGATGAAGACGGAGCTATAGACTTCAACATGTTTATCATTAGAAATGTCATGTTTGTTTTTTTCTCATTTTTATGTGTGTAAATGAATTGTGTACAAGCGATTTTGGGTTGCTTCAAATTGTCCCTTGAGGGACAAATAAAGCATTTTGACTTGAATTGTTGTTACTTACTCAATCATTTAATACTTTAATTACACAATAAAGCAATTAAATCAATGTTTAACATTGATTATTATATGTCAATACATGTGAATTTTGACATTTAATTTGACTAATATTAATCTAACATCAGTATCAATATCAAAATTAATTTGTGGATTTGAGTCGGTCTGTAGATGTTAGTTTTTTGTAAATAATATATCAATAAGCTTTAAGTTATTTAAAGTTATTAGGTTTAGAGGATAGATAGTAATAAGTTGCCATTATGTCAAGGTTTGGTGGAAGAAACTTATAATTCCCATTTCCTTTTCTAAAGTTCTTTATTTTGCATTAATTTTCCTCATGACCCTATATGCAGTAACTGCCTGTACTGGATAAGAGGTATTGTGAAAGAAAAAGCAAGAGGTTGGACTAAGTGTGTGATGGTGGTTGGGGGGAGGGTCATTAAGTGTAAATTTCCAAAACAGTGTAAAAAGTGCATCATTGCTGTTTTGAACATGATCCAGACACAGCAAGGTGCACTGAAAGCAGAACTCCTCGACCAAAAATCACAGGCAGGAACCTGCTGTTTCTGCAAAAAATCTCAGTGGTAAACACATTTAAAGAGGAACACAAGGCTGGAAAAATGCTTCATCGCAACAATCTTAAAACCACATTAAAGTTGCCGCAATCATTGTTCTCTGCTTTTTTCCTCGTTATCAAGCTGCTCCAGCAGGCTACGGACTGGACTTCACATGCTAGGTTTATAGTCTGAGCTTAAAACTTCTCAAAAACACACCTAAAAATAAATAAGCAGCCACACGAACAGGTTTAGGTGTGTGAGTGTGTGTGTGTATGAGCAGATGATGTTAGGCACTGCTTTGACAATGACTTTTACTGTATTCAGAGGTTGCATAAGTAGCCGAGAGGCATTATGGCGTGCTTCGTGATTCCAAGGAATATTAAGCTGTATGAATGAGAAGCGTATGAACGTGTATGAGAAAAAGAGAACCAGATTGAGTCATTCCTGACTCAATGAATCAGCGTCCAGCCTGTAAACAAGTGTGTTTAATCTAATTGTACAGCTCAGCCCTGAGTCACACTTCAGCCTACATTCTCTTCGCATGGCTCAGACCCACAATACCTGCTGTCACTGCCTTTTCCTGTTTTCTTTGACTGATTTTCTCTCTCTGTTTCTCAGTTTCTCTCTCTCTCTCTCTCTCTCTCTCTCTCTCTCTCTCTCTCTCTCTCTCTCTCTCTCTCTCTCTCTCTCTCTCTCTCTCTCTCTCTCTTTCTTTCTGCTCTTCATGCTCCCATTTGTGGAGCACAGTAACATCTTTTTGTCCTCTTCACTGTAGCCTTTTTCATGTTTCTCTTTGCCACACAATGAACCGTTAAATTCAGATTTTTGCCCCATTCTGCTGAAGCCGCCCCCTCGCCTTGTTCCTCTGTGAGGGTGAGGGAGGGGTGAAGGGATTGGGGTAGGGGGGGGAGGATGTAGAGCAGCAAGAGGTATGAGGGGCAGCTTTATTAGAAACAGACATGTAGGGGTGGTGCTGCACTGCTCTCTTCTCCAGGAGAAAATGTGCCTCCTCTCAGCTACGAGTTGCAATGTCCACAGAGCAGGATAGTGGCAGAGAGACTCCGGCGGACAGAGTGAGGGAGGGAGTGGTGCTACATAAGATTAGTCCAGGAGGCCACTTTCCCAGAGTGAAACTTGATCCACTGGTACACGAATAAAGCAGGGAGGGGTAGAGGATGAGTTAAGAGAAGAAAAGAAAAGCAAGGGCTTTTTTCTTTAAAATTAGGGGCTTGCAAAAGGTAAAGGCTCTGGTCTGTGGAAATCAGAGTCAAGCAAATAGAGGAAAGACTGATGTGTTTGTTTAACATGAAGGTCAAACAGTTGCAGGGATTTTTTCCGGGCTTGTTTTCTCAGCCAGTTGTTGTGTTCTCCTCCTCTCACGTTTATCTCATGTTGTCTCACCTGAACAGAGCAACGGATTATTGGGTAGTCGCCTCCAAAACCAGGCTGCCATGACAAACGGAGAGAAGTCTGAGTGATGTTTACAGCTCTCACATTCTGAGGCTGGGATGGGAGAACTAAAGAAAGAAAGAAACAAACAAATAAAGAAACAAACAAAAAAAGAAAGAAAGAGGCCAAATAACATAATTCATAACATATTCAAAACATATCCAAAGTTAACAAAGATAGTCTGATAGAAATGCTCTTCCACAGTACAACACCTACCAGTGATGGTACCAGATCCAGAGGTAGCCACACCCTTGCCATTATGGGCCTCACAAGAAAAAGTGCTGGTCCTGTTCAAACCTGGATGAAAAAATGAAATGACACATGCATGTGAAGTGGGAACATCTGGGGTCTTTTTGAAACCAGAAATCCTTGCTCAGCATGCTGAGTCCGACATAATTTTAATGTGAGACATGGTGTGAAAGTTCAAGCTGAAGTGAGAATAGTTGTGAGGGTAATAGTTTCCATAAGGTAACGTGATCACTCTGTCAACAGTATTATGATGAGTTTTGGGGTTACTATGTGCTTGTTTGGGGAGATTGGTCTGTAAAGTAAAAGTATCGCTTTTAGTGAGTCATTACTGTTAGTCTAGCTCAAACAAATAAAACATGTCTGCCAGAAGTAATGCAGGTCCACCTTGCACTGATCAGTGCCAAGCATCTTTCCACCACATTTCATCAAAAGCAGACCAGCAGTCATAACCTCTTAAAGGTAAATTTCAGCAACCCCTCAATCCAAGACATTCTTGTTTTAACATTGCTCCCAGTGTTTTGGAGTTATCACGCTCAATTTAAAACCCTTAAATTCTTATCTACTGTCAGGAAAAAATACAGCATGTGTAACCTTTTAATGTTAGAAGTTTGCACAAGCATGTATAATCCCTCCATGTTTTGTCAAAATGAGACTATGTTGTCTTGACTGATGTAGAAAATAATCAATATATGCACAGTAAGACACCTGGGGTAACTCTAATTTTGGCATCTAAGATTACATACAATTGTTGCTTCAACAGCATTTTAAATATTACATTTAAATAGTTAATTAGGGCCTGCTCCAAACTGAAATACAGTCATTGAGATACTGTTTAAACAATGTTATATGTAATCCAGTCTAGATTGCATTTTATACATATCAGTTTTACACAAATTCCAACTTTAATGGGGAATCTAACTTAATTTGAACCACCCAAGAATTACTCTTAAACGTAAGCATCTTTAACCTGCATAGTCAAAGTCTGACAGGTTGTTGTTATTCATGCCTTCAGCTTACTGAAAATGAGAAGTGGAACATTTAGTTTTGAAAGCAAAAAAGGGTTCCAGGTGTAAAAAAAAAAAAAGAAAAAAAAAAAGGCTGAGCTGCTGCCTTGAAGAGGCTGGGGCTCCTGTGAAGGGGGCAAATCACTGTGACAGACACTGACATTCAACAGAGAATCAGTCCTCTCAGAAAGTGACTCACAGCATGCTCATGCACTTGAAGCATTCCACAACACAGGCTTACTCATACACACACACACACTGAAACATGTGACATTCAAGTTTTATCACTGTTATCTAACACCCCAACATTGTCAATCAGCCACAAACTGCGACACGCACATAATTACGCAGTGTGTTGCTCTGCGCCGACGGCACCATGCCTCCATTGTGTCACAGCCGGAAAAAGAACAGGGGGTACAGGGAAAAGGAGGGAGGGAGGGAGAGAGCGAGGGAAGGAGGGGTGAGGGATGACCGCTGGCTGTGTGGGTAAATGAACTGCTCATCAGGCCATCTCGGGATTGCGCCACTTGCCCTTCTGTCTCCTTCCTTCCCCATAAGCAAACCACAGCACAACATCCCCCGATCAGCTGCGGGTGTCAAAATAGGTCACTAGGTAAAACTCCTGCATTAGGACACCAGTACTGACCAACAGTGTTTATACCAGCCAGGAAATACAGTCCAGGCCTGGTGCTTCCTTTCCTGGACACATACAATGCAGACAGAAAGCACGTCTATATGACTGTATGTATGTATACTGTATTTCCATAGTTTTGTCTCTACTCTCCAGCATACTGGATTTAACATTAGGGGCCTCATTTGACTCTTCATTTGACTACTCCAATGTTGCAGCAGCCACTACTAAATCAAATGGCATCAATTACCTTCATAACAAGGTCAAATACCTAAGACTCCCCAACAGTTAGTTACAAACCACTTCAAGTCTACAAACAAAGTCCATTAGCCCTTGATTCAACCCTCCTTGTATGACCTCAATGACTTCACAGACATATTAGATTTGAGGCTACAACTACCAGTTATTTCCATTAATGATTAATCTAATAATTTTCTTGATTAATAGAATAAACATTAGTCTACAACATGACCCATGACCAAAAACTATGGTTTAAACAAATATGGCCTGGCCTTTTGTGCATGTTTAAGGGTGGTCTGACATGGAGAGGTTGAACACAGAAGGCTTCAGTTCTACACAATGGAAACCACCTCATATTTGAAGTTACTGAGACATGTCTTGCCCCAATTCCTTATTGGTTAAATGTACTTCATGCCTTTCTCTTTATGGGCATATTGAAAGATGATTTGTGTTTGCCTCGGTTTGGACCTGTGGTCTTGCCAGAGCAGCTGTCCATTCCAGAGATGTGAGTGTAGTTACTATCAAACAGGTCCTGGTCAACAACAGCCAGCCAGCTCCGATGAGTCAAACCAGATCTTTCAAACCGACCGCCGCCGCCTCTTCCTCCCTCCTTGCGTCTGACTCAGCCGGGCCTCCTACTACTGGACTTAACACAGGCCAGCTATCTGGCAGGCAGCTGTGGTTTGCATTCAAGCAGCAACCAGAAACCCTCCTCCTTTCTCTCTGTCTTTCTTTTATCTCTCTATGTCCTCTGCACATCTATTTTCCTTCCCCCAATAGTCTCTCTTGTGCATGCTGCTTTGCCTTTACCCGTAAACCACACAACCACAAGACACATCCTCAATGGATCTACTGGCACAGTGCCAGGTAGCCTGCTCTCTCCGGGGAGGGCAGTAATTTCGTGGTTCGTGGCCAAGAAGGGGGGATTTTAAAGTCTTTGAAACTATAGAGGAAAGTTACTGTGGAGCTTTTGAGGCGGTTATTATAATCAATCTAAATGGATTAAATTAAAACGTCGATTTTGAAGTTGTATTTTTTCTAGTAAGCTAAAAAACTTTGCTACCTGATTGTCAAGAGCTGCTGACAGCCACTTCCTACTTGACCAACTGAGTGCTGAAGTCAATTAATTAAGTAGTTAATACTGTGGGTAGAAATCATCAATAATAACTGATTACACGTTTGACTCATTTATGAGTTACAGCTTTTCGAATGTGGGTGTTTGCTGCTTGTTTGTGGGTGTTTAATAAAACTATAAACAGAATATTGGGCTGGATCAGTACAAAGTGGGAAGACTTGAGGAGTTGATTGAGGCCGCATGTTTTAATGGATTTGACTAAGCCGTCTACATATGGTGTTGAGTGCTGAGGTATTAAATAGTGAAAAATGATACCTGTGAGGTTGAGTGTGGAGGGCGACAGGGCCACCGGGTCTGTCAGGGAGTTTAGAGGAGCGCCGTTCTGCAACCAGATGACTTTGACTGGCTCTGGAGGTCCGTGGGCCACACATCGCAGACTCAGAGAGATGTTGGCCACTACGGACATGTGCTGAGGCTCCATGGAGAAGTGAGGAAGGCCTGAGATAGAATGAGATTAATCAGGTTCTATACCTTTTTAACAAGCCAAATAAAATTGTAGCACTTTTTGTAGGTCTGTATTTGTGTCTATGTCAGAAAGTTAAGATGAACTCACCCTCCAACTGAATGCCCCCCTCATCAGAAAAAGTGTTGTGGCCTTCTGTTAGAACAGCACATCGATAGGAGCCCATGTCTTGAAGCTGGACCTTTTCAATACTGTTGTGTGTACAGAAAAAGGTGTAATTTAACAGATTTCATAAAGATCAAGCAATGAAAAACAACACAGATAAAACCAGGAGATATGGACACAAACCCTGATTACCCATCCAATCATACTGCGATTAAATACATTAAGCTACAGCAGGGGAGATATGAGCTTCTGCTTGGGTTTTATCATTTCTTTCAGACCTAATTTCAAACAGGTCCACATTGGCTGAAAGTTAATAGGGTGACACATTCCAGCAACAGTACCGGTTAAGCTAGTTGAAGGTGTAGAAACAGGAAATAAACAATCCGTAGGTGCCCGAGCGACATTTTTTCAGTCAGGTGTGGCTTCTTCTTGTTCATGATATTTATCATTAAATGCCCACCTGAGCGTGCTCATGATCTTCCAACTGTTGCTGCCGGTGTGGCCTTGGAACTGGTTGGTGTCGGCATACGGAAGCGCCACACCATCTCTCATCCAAATGACGTCAGGGGGGTCTTCTTCCTCGCCCCCTCTACCCTTCAGGGCGCAGTGCATCTTGACAGGTTTTCCCAGGGAAGAGATGACAGTAGTTGGACTCCGCTCAAACTCCAAATCTTTGATGAAGAAAGGCAAGAAGCAGGATTAGGTGTTAGTTTTTCTGTCATGTGTTAAAATCATAAATGATACATAACATCATCAACATATAGTGCACATTTAGCAAAGTGACTGTTACAACAATAAGCATACTGTATGGCTCTAGACCTGAGGATATGTAAATGAAGTGATTAATAAATGTCTTACATGATTAACTAATAATCAGAATTGCTGTTGACTTGTCTATTAATCAAATAATTGTTCAATGACTAAAAAGCTTCATTTGCTTGTTTGCTTGCTTTGATAAATGTGTTAATTCATGCTCTATGGGCTTGGTTTCGCCTACAGTGAGATACGATTATAGCTGGTAAACCCAGAGTTTATCCACCACTACTCCGCCATTTGAACAACTCCTTTTATCTTGTGTCTCTCACTGATAGAGGGGCTGACCTGAGAAGGACAGAGCTGATACTGGAACAAAGGCTCCTTGTTAGAGGACGGCTGCTCCTGCAGCTCTAACAGTGTCAAAGCGCAGAGAGTTCAACACAAACACTAAACATATTCAGGGTGTCTCAATGATAGGTCTGCATGTTCAACCAATCTCAATCAATTAATCAATCTTTATTTATATAGCGTCAAATCACAACAAAAGTCATCTCAAGGCACTTTACACATAGAGCAGGTCTAAACCGTACTCTTTAAGATTTAATTTAAAGAGATTCAACATTCAACGTTGCCTGCCAAGAAGTCTGCAAATCTGTTCAGTATCCCAAAAATGATATAGTATAAACTTTTCTTGCTGTCTCTGCGTTTTCTTACATTGAAGACATTCATCAGAAATGACAGGTATTCTTATTCCTGTTGATGTTGAGTGCTAGGCAGGCATGCTGTCTCAAAGATAAAAGAAAAGTTTGAGCTACTCTAACACATTAAGCTGGCCAAGATGCATAAATATGATGGGCATGGATCTTTTCAACAGGATTCCTTTTCTTTTACAGCATCAAATAAAAATGCCAAGACATTTTTAGCTGGCCAAGGCGAGGCATAACTATGCCTTTTGTTGATAAAACAGAAGAAAGATAAAATAATATACAGATATGTGAACTTGGCCTGTGCTCTTGAATTTCAGAAGAAGAATAAATCCCACTTGTTTCACTGACTGATGCCTGTAAAGGTTTTCTCAAGCTTGTCAACCCGCCTTCCTTTTCTGTTTCATGGCCAACCTTCAACCTTTGACCCCTTCACTTTGACCCGAGAGGACTCCACTGCAACCCATCCCATGGAAAAAAAAACACATAAACACCTATAATTCAACTGCTGAAAACATAGACTTCTAGTGCAAAAACTGCACTTTGTCAGCATTTATCTGACTCATTAGTGAATGATACCCTTGATTTATTTATTTTTGGTAAATGTGCATGTATTCCCCACACACTCACACAGATACACAACCCAGCATTAAAAAAAAGAAGCTTGTTCTGAGAGCATGCAATAAATGAAGGGGCCTGCTGAGTCTCTGCTTCACCGCCTCTCCGTCTCTGTGTGCTTTTTGGCGTTAGAAGTCATTCCTCCCTTTATTTTTAAGCTTGGCTGAGCTCTTTCAGAAATCTGCGTGGCCTTGACTTTGTTTTGTTTTTGTTTTTTGTTCAGGGCCATATTGAACAAAAACAGCCCTACTTTCTTTCTCTGACTCTTGGTACTGCATACTATATAATGATAAGCTTGTAGACCTTTTAAGTGAATGCAGAGGTAGACAGACAGAGCAGGCTGAGGTTAGGCAGTGTATGTGTGTGTGTGTGTGTGTGTGTGTGTGTGTGTGTGTGTGTGTGTGTGTGTGTGTGTGTGTGTGTGTGTGTGTGTGTGTGTGTGTGTGTGTGGGTGTGTGTGTGTGTGTGTGGCCTCCAGTGTTTCATTTGTAACTACTCCATCTCCTCCCTTCTGTCCCCTGAATTCCCCCGAAGTCCCACACTTAAAAAAAAAAATCTCACTCTTTCTACCCACATCTACTCTTCTCCCTTGTGGAAAAATGCTCAGATGTTAAATGTCAGTGGACATGCACATACCAAAAATTCTCAACACAGTACGTGCATTTATCTTCCGTTCACGCCCTCCTTTATCTTCCTGGCTTTTTAATGCAGCATAATTCAGCCCCTCCATTCACTGCGGCGCCTTTGCCCTCCTCTCATTTAGCCCCCTTTTCATGCCATTCTTTGGATTCATGGCTACACATTTTGCCACCTCCCCTCCCAACTCTTTCTCCACCACTTTTGCCCCCTAACCCCATCCATCATTTCATTGCTTGAGTCTGATTCAGACCTGCTCTGACTCACAAACCCAAGCATTCACCCCCCCCCCCCCCCCCCCCCAAAAAAAAAAAAAAAATCCTCCTCATCCTTCACATCCCCTCACTTCTGGGCCTCAGCCCATTCCTACATCCAAATAAGAACTTAGACATCAGGAAAACTTCTCCTTTGAAACTGTCAGTCTAAACTTATAAATCACTGCAGTGTCAGTGTCCCTCCTGGTCATAGATCTGCAGAGGGCAGAGGTACAGCATGACCATAATGGTCAAAACACATGAGCTGACAGGTGGAGGCCTCCACAGGGACTCCATGTCATCCACAGGCTAAGGTAGCTAATGGATTGCAAGTCTTAACTAGTTGATTTTTATAGCAGATAAGGATTACTGAATGATTGTTGGAAGGATTTCCTCACTGTGTTCCTCGTGTAAAAGGAACTAAAATGTATAATTTTCCTAAAATTCCACCATCGGGTTTCCACCTATTTCTACACAGAGAGATGTACTGCATGTTGTTGCTGCCCTATACTTGTGCAGTGAGTTGTGTGTTATGATTCTCTCATTTCCCAGCAGGATTTATTTTAAGCTGCTACCCCTTCCCTGTCTGGAATACATCTCTTAAAACTTCACAGTATTCCGGATACACCATGACTGGTGGGAATCCTGGTCTGGATACCTGGTTAAGATAACTTCTCAGCAATATTAAAAAGCAGAGGTGTTCGTGCAGCACTCGTCAACATGACTAGCTATTGAAAACACTGAAAGAAAACAGCAGCCTATACCTGCCAAATACTGCAGTCTATATTTTACCTGCTGATGAATGATCAACATCAGCTAAATATAACTTAAGTATTAAAAATCTAAGCCTGATCAGACTGAATGAAGCAATAAAACTAATCTTTTATTTGTTTTCTTTGTTCACCTTGTTTTAAAAAGCTTTTTTATGACTGAAGTGAATTCCTTCATGTTGGCCAGATGTTGACAAACTTGCAGCTGTGGTTGCTCTCGCCACCCCAAAGCAAATTAATTTAACGAGTTAGGAGGAGAAAAGCTGGCTGGGCTAATTGCTCATTACGATGTTTTCCTCACATTTATGTAGATTAACAACAGTCCAGATGGATACATGCTTCTAACTTACCTGTCAGTGTGCCTGCGGTTATTGGCCAAGCGGATAAAATGGCGATGAGGATCAAAAACGACCATTTAGACCCGCTTATGGTTTTTCTTGACAGGAGATGACATCTGAAAACGCGCTTGATGAGAAGAGCAGTCATCTTGGAAACATCACCGGACTCCATCACCGCATCCCAGCAGCGCAAAGATACAAAGTTGTGCGCAGAGAGAGAAAGTTTTGCTGTGACTCGGGCAGATGCTGAAAATGAGATTATCCACAGATGGGGCCAAAGCAAAGCAGATCCACTCGTTTCAGTTCCTCTTTAAAGAGAGAAAAAAGTGCTGCTCAAACGTCTTTTCTTTCCCCTTATGTGCGGTTGTTTTGGTTGATCTCAATACTGAGTCCGGTCCTTTACGCAAAAAGCGCACAAGCAATGGGTGCGCCAAACTTTTCGGCTGCTGATAAAATTGTCCAAAAAACCGAGTCTATTTCTAGTAACCAAATGAGTATTTTTAAATCTGCGTTTCCTGCAGCCTGTCTTCCAAACTCTCTCCTGCCCACCGGTTCTCTCAGACTCCCCCAGACATTCCCCTGGCGCTTTCTTTTCCCCTCTCCCCCCTTGAACAGGATTCAAATTCCTCAACTCAAGTTCTTTCCACCCTGCTCCTCCTCCTCCTCCCTCTCCTCCTCCCCCTTCTCCTCCTCCTGAGTCCCCCTCCTTTTCTCAGAGGATGTAAGAAACCCCGCGGCATGCTGATTTTCTCAACACAATCCCCCCATTCGCTTTTTAATTACACGGATCCCCAAAGGTTGTAAATAGTAAATCACTCGTTTCCCGCTTGAAACAAAGTGTAAGTGTCCACTATGAACTGACCAACAACATGATGGACATCACTCTGTCCAGGCAGGAAAATCTGTTTCCGTGTAAACAAATGAGACAATGAGCTTAAAGCTTTTGATTATGTCTATTAAGGAAAAGTAACAATAGCTTTATCAGCACCATTAATAGTAAATGAATCCTAGAAAGCCACATTATGTCAATAATAATCACATCTGTTTTCATCGTTGCATATGACCTGGTTTCATTTGTTTTGTTTTGTAATGTTCTGTGAATGATAACTGGCTGCTTCTATAGTTTCTGTTGTATTATTTCATGATGTCTTGGTACTTATTAGTACAAGTTTAACATCACCTCTTTTTTTGCACTATAATTATTATTACTGTGTTTTGTTCATGGTGTGTGCCTTGTAATTTCATAGTCGAAGTCTGATATATGAATATGTTCTTGTATATGTTAACCCCGGGGGTTGAGATCCTCTATATGTCCTGTACATATGGCAAAATTAACTTTGACCTCTTCCTCCCAGTGACTTTTAGTTGGAATGAAAAGTTAAGATGTGTTTAAAACACATAAAACTGTTTAAAATGTTTTTATAACCTTAATTTAGCCATACCAATGACCCATGGAGGCAGTGGAAAAGAGAAATAATGAAAAATAAAATATATATACAGTATAATACTTATTCAACCTGTTAGTGTTTGTATTTATTGCTACTCCACATTACCAGGATTATGTCATCAAGATGTCTAGGAATTTGTTTGAACGTGCTGTCTCAGCCAAAACAGACTGAAGCATCATCAACCGTAGTCTAAGTAAATTTGTCTCTCCCTGATGCCCATCAGGCATTCTGAGTAGTAGACTGTGAGTGTTTGGATGGAAGTGATGCTGGTGCTGCCTGTCTGGGAGAAGGACCCAAAGAGTTCACATAGCGTTCACAAATAATTGATTTGTAGCATTTTTTTTTCTTTTCCCATGAAAATGATGGGAAGTGCTGGAACTCAGGTTGCGAGGACCTGGGTCTCACTGGCCCTTTAAGAATGGCCCTGTGGACAGTGTTGTATTCCCAGGGTCTTTAATGGAGACAGAGAGGGACTGAGAAAGACCCCATTGTATACGCTCTCTTTTCAATAGGAGCTTGAGCAATGGTGCTCTCACTGCTCCCAGATAGAGGCACAGAGAGAGAGGCAAGGAGGGAGGGAAGAGGGTCACTGAGGGGGTCCTGTACAAGAAAGAGGGGTGTTCTACTCCAAAACACAAGGTTTTTGGGGCTGGATGGGTCTGGAAGGAGTGAATGTTTGGGTTTTGAGGGGGATGGGCATCAGATCTGAGGCTGTGTTTAGGTTTAAGCCACACCAAAATCCATAAAACCTGTTTCACCAAACACCGAGACTTTAAGACTTGGGGATTTTTAAGTGAAGCTAAAGTGGATTAAGAGAGTTGAGAGCTCATGCTTCCAGTTATAAAACCACCTTATCAGCAAAACAAGTTAAATGGAAACCAGCTATTCTGTTATTGTGTTCTGCCTGGTGGACAAAACAACTTAATTAGTTTCTGAGGACAGTCTCCCCTGGCCATCAGACATGGGAAACACCTCACTTCTGCTCTCCCAGCTACAAGACCACCTGGGGTGATAACACTGATTTAACCGCTTCTTCTTCTCCTTCCTCTCCTTCCTCTCCTTCCTCTTCTCCTTCTTCTTCGTCTGACTGCAAACTGGATGCATCCAAAGACAAACTACTTCCCCCAACCTGTTGATACATCACAGGGACTGTAATGACACGTGACAGGACTGCCTGGGACTCTTCTGCCCCCTGTTGGTAAAAAAAATGCAAAACCCTCATGCTGCACATCAGACAAGGTATCAGTAAACAAGCACACATACATATAGTATAAGTATAAAAATAATATAATATATTATATGTACTTTTGATGTACTTTTGATTACCAAACATATACATGAATATATATTCATTTTGATGATATATATATATATTCATTTTGAGGATACTTGTACCAGATATGTTATTACACATTCATAGATTTAGTCAGTCATCAATAAATATTTGATCAATCAAATGAAAAATACATTCACAATCACTGTTATATGGTCCAGGTGAATATTTGTATAGTATATGAATAAAATGCGTTCGAATGCTGCTCTTTTATTTATTTATTTTTTGTAATAAACACAAATCAAATTTGTACATTTGCACATGTAAAAATGTGTATCAGTTGCACAACAACAACAAAAATGTGTTACCAAATGTTGGTAAATGTTATTTCCATTTTTGTATACTGTGGGTCACATTAGGAAAAGTCTGGCTAAAAGAAATGTGTATATGGTGTTTTTAAAGCTCTCAAATGTAAAAAATGGTTCAAATTTGACACTGAACAGTATGTAAGGGTTAAGTATATTATATGTATATTGTAATACTCTATTCTGAAAATACATGAAATGAATAGTACTGTATATATTCATAAATATGACTTTTTCAGCATTTATTTAGATACATACTGTACAAGTCCTGTGAGCTACTGCAGTTGCTCTGAATGTGTGAATTTTCTGTATGGGGCCTTTTGTCAACAACCATGCAACAATGTACCTGCAGTATGTACCCAGATCCCCCCCAAAATGGTTTAGTGTGCATAAGGTGTATAATTATTTAATGAGATTCAACAGTCTAGACTGGCAAATGGAAAGTCAGAGTTAAGTAGTGTCTGTTGATGAGATGTGAGAATCAAATTAAGCAAAGAGAGATAGAGAGGGAGACATTTTTTCTCAGGAGCTGGTGGACCAAAAAGAGCTTTAATATCAGCCACACAGCAGATGTCTGATGATCTGAGCCATAACTAAGAATCTGACCTGGGATTTTTAACATCTGATTTGTTTTAAAAGTGTATACAGTTCAGAAAAATACCACTTGATTGCACAGATCTGTCAGATGGAAAATTTACTGTCACTGTAGGGGAATAAGGCCTGGTTTTCAATCATTATTTGGCTTGTAATAACTAGCTCTGTTTTGGATTAATCATAAACACTGCCAATTACCACTGTGAATAAACTCCCAGAGTCACTGAAATAAGAAATTAGCTTTAAAACAAACATTTTGTACATTTCAGGTTTTTCTTAAGTATGTTGATTTTTATAAAGTTTGTTTTCAGTTGTTTTTTGTGTTTGTGGGTTTTTACAGACCTTTTGTGTGTATTTAAGTTATATTTATATGTTTCTTTCATATGATGATTTGGGATGTCCTGTCAACACTTACTTTCAGTTGTTGTTTGTATAAAACCAGACAGACACCTTTTTCTATTAGGTTGTCAAGAGTGCTTATTTTTAATTGTCACATACGTGTGAACGCATTCAATCTGCATGTGTTAGAATCCTCTTGACACCGTGGGCACTCACTTCCAAGAAGAAGGCCCCCAGATAAGTGCATATTAGGTCAGGGAGGTGTCTCTGTTCAATGAGTTTTGCCCCCTGAATCCACAGTTTAGAAGATTTTCTTTCATAAATCTCCACAATGCACATGAGAAGATGAGATTGGGAGGAAAAACGTAGTCCGAATTTTTAAATTGAGATAATTTCCCCTTAATAAAAGTGTAGCTTAGCTTAGCTTATTGTTCCTTAACCTCCTGCGACCCTGCGTCCTCATATGGGGACATTACATTTTGGGTTTTCTGGACTTTATACTTCATTTTACTTAACTTTGACCTGCTGACCTTGTTCATACACAGTTATTTGTGCCACCTAGTGACCAGGTACAAAACCTTATCAAATTTATGGTTGAAACTTAACTAAACAGTTTTATACACTGGGGAATCAATTGTGTTATACAGTCAAATAAATCCATTGTCCCCCATATGAGGACATTCTTTTTTTCAAAAACTACTTCCTGTTCAATGACAATGCTTAGTTTATGTACTTATCACGTCCTACTAATCCCAAATATCTTTGAAAGAGGACCCAAAGTCTCTTTAAGGAAGAGACCTTTGGGGCCAATCGGAAGATTACCGTCTTACTGTAGACACCATTGTTTAATTGTCACGCCTGCTGAAGCATCCTTGAACAAATCATTAAGCTGGTTTTAGCTGCAGGGGGGCTCTTCTACTGTAAATGAATGTGACCTCTAACCTCCCTGAATGATGACAAAGTGAAAATAGACAATGTTTACATTCATGCAGCCATACATTTATTTATCTATCTGTTGAGTAAATGCTATTTGTCTTCTCTTGCTGAATTTAATTTCCTCACTGTGATGAATAAATTCTGTGTGTCTCACCATCTTACAACCCATTTATCCCTGAATATTTGACCCGAGTGGAGTGGTTGTGGTATGACTGTGTCCCTTCTTGATCCCTCCTGTTACATAATGTTATTCTAACTGTGATAAGTGAACACAGGCTGATACAATGAGTCACTTTTAATCCAGCTTGGATATATGACATTGAAAAACAGTTAATATCTTGGAGGTTGTCGCTTGGAAAGTGGGGCACACATCCCAGGTCTGAACAGATTAAAAAATCTTGGTTGGGCCTATCCACAGCACTGCAACAACAGGCTTCCAGCTGTGCAAGAATAATAATCCCTCTGTTTTAATCTGCCTGAGCAGGAGGTGATCCAAGCCCTGGTTCTGAGGCATAGAGATACACCGGCAAACAGGTTTGATGGCACTTTAATGATAAGCTATTATCATTGAATCTGCCATATGTTGCTTGCAGGACTTGAAATAGAGGCTTATATCTGTGCATGTTTTTTCCTGAGAGGAGGAATGGGAAAGTCCAATATGACATCTGGTGATGGCCGCAATGACAATCATTGGATATTTTTTGGTAGGATTTATCCATCGTTGCTATGATTATTTGGGCCTCTAACGCTCATGTTTATGTGTGCATAAGCGGGCATCGGCTCCAAATCCACTCACAACAGTGCAGGTTTAAGGGAGGAAGGCCTAAATAGTGGGGATTACTCCCCTCTCCTCTCTCTCTCTCTACCTCTCTCAGTCTCACATTGCAGTCCCTGTTGCTTTGATGACCACAGACATGAGCATGGCAGGCGTTCATCGAGGCTTCCTCCGGAAATATGGTAGGTCTGTTTTAATTCCTTCATCTGTGTGTGCAGTTGTCATGTAAAGGGTGTATCTGTTTGTCAGTTTGTTGTTTTGACATGTCTGGGCTCATTCTAGATATTTGAGATCATATGTATTTAATGCATTAGGCTTCCTGAGTATCGAGTGAGTCAAATTATCTGTAGTGTTGCTTGTTGAGTTTTATACTGCAGGTTTTACAGTCTGGTAAGCAGACAGTGGATGATCAGAGTTAATGATCTTAAATGAGCTATACTTCCCATTAAAGAGAAAAATACATATTTAAAAAAAGAGCCAAACATTTTAAAATGAATCATTATACTTTTTGAATGATCTCAGTTCTTCTATTCTTCAAAGGCCTATTGACTCATCAATTACTAAAGAGGAGTATTTACTCATATCAGCACTCCAGAGATGAGCGATATCAGTCTGAGAGTCACTCTGTCTGATATGATCACTCCCAGATGTGTTTTTACAGAATGACGAGATGTACATTTTCCGAGCCAAGTCATGATACAGGACTCAGCCAGTGTTTCATGCCTTTGTGCATATGTTACATCTGTTTTATATCTCCCTTGATTTCATCTGATAGAGGCGTTGTGGTGGTTCAGGGGACGGAGGCAGAGGATACTATACTTTACCAGTAATGTCAGCAGTTCAAATATGTTTCTTTTCTCTCCTGACTGTGTAGACTAATAATAGTAAAATCCCTTAATAATAATGCCTTATAATATCAAACCTCTAGCATCAAATCTAAACAATACCTCTATACCTCTCTCTCGCTCTCTTTTCTGCAAAATCCACCTGTTCATCTTTAATCCTCTGTATGGGGAACTAGAGCAGACCTTCCCTGTCCATCAACATGTGCTCTCCATCTATTATCATTATTAGAGGATGGACGGCTGTCTGGGACACTTACTATCAATTGCTATGCATGCTGTCCCGAAATGTGTTCTAAAAACAGACACTTTTGTTTCAGCTAAAGGTTCACTTTACAATCAAAGAGCTGCTCTGGATGGCTAACAGGGAGTTACATTTTATAATAATTTACATGTAAAATTCACACATTGGTGCTGCTTTCATCGCTGAGATTTCAATTCAATTCGATTAAATTAAATTAAATTCAGTTCAATTCAATCCAATTCAATTCAATTCAATTCAATTCAATTCAATTCAATTCAATTCAATTCAATTCAATTCATTTATTGTTATTGCACAGCAGTACAATGAAATTGGGTTGTTTGTCTAGTTATTTGGAATTTCAGGCCACATTCATTTCAATTTTCTTATTTTTATAACTGTGTAATTTTTATATACAGGTTTGGAAAAGCCCTAACTTGAAATCAAATGCTGTCTTGATAAATGAGACCCAACAAGAAGGGTTCAATTTGACAAAGACATATATAAAGCAACATTATGTTTTCAGCAGATTATATCTATTGAAATTTTAATGTATTATTTTTGCTGTTGTTGTTGTATTATTTCTATTTTTCTGGTCAACGAGTGATAAATTACTCTCTAAGACATTACATAATAGTAGAACAGAAGGTTTGTGTTTACTGTGATGTACAATATAGCTCAGGCAAATCTCATGGGCGTTTTGGCTTAAAAAAACAAAAGAATAGCAGAAAATGGTTAAAAGGAAAACAAACACAGACTCTCCACTATCCTACAGTAGTTTAATGTTAATCTTCTAGTTATTCTTCAATCACACAAGATAACTGCAATATCCTCTTAAATCAAAATCAAATATAAATAGACTAACCCCACAAGGCTCCCTCTGTGATACTGTTTTTTGCTGCAGGGGGCTTCATGTTTAAGCAATGGAAGGAGAAGTATATTGTACTGACAATGGAAGGAAGCCTGCTGGTGTGTCGTGATGCAGAGTCCCCTCCAGACCAGGTGATAGTACTACACACCAACTGTGAGTCGATCGCAGAGGGACGAGAGATCCTTGATCTGCCTAAATTGCCTCCAGGGGGCAGGAGGGACTGCTGCTTCGCCCTCATCCTGCCACAAAACAAGTTTCTGCTGCTGCTAACAGACAACCCAGATGACTGCAAGTGGGTCTCTTTCAAATAAGCTTATTGTTAAGTGTTTTAACTTTGGTTGTAGCAAGCTTTTTACATATTTTGCCACCAAAGGAGCTATTTTGCTGCTTTCTCAGCTTTCTCGCCTTTCTCAGATAGGGAGGATTACTATTTCACCTTCACAAACATACACACTGGACTGGATTTCAAATGTCCTTTGCCCCACTCGTTATCAGATATTGATGCACATGGTAACATATTGACACACACACACACACACACACACACATGCTCATATGCTGGAATGTAGTTCTCCTTTGTCCAACTTGTTATCATGCAAATGTTTTATAAGACTGGGAAAACACACCTGATTGTTGATATGAAGTCTGGCTCCGGTTCAGTTGTAATGACTCATATTTACCTTTCACAGTCTTTGGCTGAAGTTAATCAGGAAAGTGAGAGAGGTGAGTCAGCAGTTCTGACTGCAGTCTGGTCATGTTGTTGCGTCGTTCATTCAACCCCGTTTAATGTTTCTTCATCTCAAGATCTCAATTCTCATTTATAGATGAGTGTATCTAACTATCTCAGTATCTATAATTTCCTGATGATATCTGAGAACACATAGGCTATAAATCTACAAAGATATATTATGATATATATGAGGCTTCTGTGTGTTTGTAACCCAGTTTATCCCTGTGTTAATTATGTATTTGTGTCATCTTCTAGGGCGTCATGTCACCCATGACCCTTCAGAGACAGCGCAGCATCACTCCTTGTATCACCGACAGAGACCCCCTGCCCGACTCCTCCAGTGATAAAGACCCTGGGTCACCCAGGGTCTGTGAGGGCACCCCTCCTTTGCCTCGAGTCACTGAACGGGGAGGCTCCTTCAGAGACGTAGGCAAAAATCAAGGTTCGCTATTAGGTCATTTGTAGTTATTTGACATATGAAATACTTCAAACATTAACGCTGTGTTTGGGGTCGTAGTGTGCTGGCTTAGAGAGCTCAGGGAAGTGCAACTACAGGAAAAAACTGTAAAAAAAACCTGCAATTTGACAACACATCTGTGGCATTAAGAAAGATGCTGTAATGCTTGCAATACAACAAAAGTGAGTGGCAACTGAAGTTTCTCTGAAACTGATACAGACAGATGAGTGTGATTTGTGGACCACTCGACAGTGTGTTTAGATAAACTTAATTGTTGTGTACAACTTGCAGCATTTCTATATTCTGTAATGGATTTTTACAAGAAATGTAAGGGCTACTTTCAGATTTTCCTCTTCATGCTGAGTTATTGAGACATCTGAACATTTTTGGGACATACTCGAAACAGTAAAGTCTGTATGGAGTTCTCTTGTCAAAAATATACAGTATATAAAATGAAACGTTGCTCTTAAGTTTTTCTATTATTGTGATGAAGTCAGAACCTCTGTAACTTGATTAGGTCACTGATTGTGTCTTACTATCAGGTGTGAGATTTTTATATAAAGCTGTATCTGATGCTTTTTTCAACTGTCACTTTATGCAACAAGTGTGGTCAAAACGTCATCTTCTCTTTAAAATAAACCCAGGAGACACATATCAACATGAGCAACCCATTGGAGTCATACCATATATGTTTTCACCTGATGAATATTTAGTCCAATATTCACTTGCGCTTTAAAACATGCTTTCATTCTTTGCAGTTCTCCTTTTTAGTTTACCTTTCTTTTGTTTAATAGTTGGCAGATCGTTGACACTAGCAGCTTGCAGCCAGACAACCAAAACAATGAACAAAAAGAAGCTAAAAGCTGCAAAAAACTGTGGATTAGTGATTCATAAGTAATTTGATCCATTGTTATTGTCAAAAATATTGCTCAACTGGGCTTTATAGGTATGAACAAAGAAATGAAATTGGCTCATTAGTTGTTGATGTGTTATCTGATGCACATAGTTAATATTAGTGTTTAGTTACAGTTATCAGTCACATCATGTAAAATAGAGTTTGCTGCTACTTGACCTACACCCATTCAGGAATCCTGGAAGACTTTGGGATTGTGTAACAGCTCTGCTTAAAACCAGGGTGACTGCAGACAAAATAATCTCCAAAACCCAAACTACAGATTAAACAGTTCATTTGACAACCAACCAATATTCCCCATGTTTTGTGAAATCAATAAAAACAGTTACACACTTTATTTATCTTTCTTTGCTGTTGATATTATTTTATAATTTCTCTTACAGTCAGTGGACCACGGCGGCCTCTGCGGAGCGTTTCCATGGCCCCCCCTCATCGTGTGTCAGATTGTCTTCGCCATGGCAATAGCAGTGATGCTCGGGCCGTGAGGGCAGTGTGCCTGCTGATGGGAGGGGCAGCGGCCTCTTCTGCTATGGGCTACCTCAACTCCTGCTCTCCTTCCTCTCCACTTGCCAGCAGAGCCCCGGAGCTCGGCCATGGCGCGGGAGGCTTATCCGAGCTCACCGCAGGAAGCTCTTTTCACGCCTGCAGCCAGGACGTCGACTCCCCGCATTTCAACAGCTTTGACTTTGAAGGAGACTCCGACTTTGATGCATTTGACTGTGGAGGATTTGCTTTTTAATCATGGCCAGAAAAAGAGATAAACTGTTTGAAAAGACCTTTCAAAATCCCTGTGTTGGTATCCTTTTATAATATAAGGGTATTGTTATCAATTAACCACTCATTGGGTTAACTATATGTCTGATTTATAAATTAATGAAGGTGTCCCTCCTGGATTTATGCCCATGCTCCTCAGGTGAATCATTTATGATCTTGACTCCTCTGAACACTGTCTGTCTCTGTTGTATCACTCTTTCCATGCTACAGGACAGCTTGAGCTTAACTGGGTGAGCAGTATAAATGATACCCACACAGCCACACAGGCATTTCTGAGGTAATTTGAGTCTCAGAATTATAATATTGTTTCACCACTGTATGTCTCATCGCTGTAATTTATATATATTTTTTAAAAATGTGAACACTGTAAATACTTTCTCCTCATTATCTTCATTCCATTGGTGCTTGATTTCCCTTTGCCCTGCTTTCAGAAATCAACCCTTCACCCACCATCTACTAATGCCAGTATCTTACATGAAAGGTGGGCTCAGAATAAATCCTGTCACCATGACCAGGCGTCTTTCTTGCATTTATCTAGTGTTTGTTGGCTGGTATTGAGCAACAGTGCAGACAGGCAGACCATGGTTTGGAGAGGATGATAATGATGATAATGGAGCAGATTTGCACAACAGGGGGATATGCAGAGCTTGAATAGCTGCATGTGCTTATCAGAGATTTTGTCTCACATCAAAAACAATCTCTCTGTGTTGCAGTGGGCTATATGAGGAGACAGGAGACAGTAAATGGGTGTGCAGTGAGAGAAATCTGTTGAATAATGAGGAGATAGCAATAAGACCAACTGTAAGGAGCGATTTCTACAACAGTGATTTTGGTAGGGCTTATCTTAGCTCTGCTGCAGCTGATAGAAATGATAATTTTCCTCCATGGCTGACACGACTCAGTCCTGTACACAAAGCCTGCCACAGCTGCACAAAAATGCTTCTTTCAAAAGCCTTTGCAAGGTGAGAGTTTGGTTATTAATTCATAGCATTATTCATGGGGGTTTAATGTGGTGTAATAAAGAACAGTACAATCTGGCTGGTCATACTGAACTTAACCTTTAACCTTTGACTTTTGTCAAGGTGGATTTTTTTTGCATATGAGCAATTCAATTTAGATTCAAAAAATGCTTTGTTCTGTCTTGCACCTGTTCAGAAAAACTAATAAGCCTGTGATGACATTGAATGCAACACACTAAAATAGGCCCTGGTGGAAAATGCATGAAGATTGCATTTATTCCAAAGAGGGCAAATGGTAACTTTCCTCAAAGTTATCAAGAGCTACAGTAACAGCTTTCTAATCAAAGGCATCAATTATTTATTTTTCCTGCATTTATCTTTGGCTTCCTGAATGTCCACTGGTGTGTGGATAAAGGGCATCGATCACATTGAACAGTGATCATTCAATCACATCTTCTTTGCTTCTTTGACTGCTTCCTTCACATTTTATCTAAAGTTTAAAGTTATCTAAAGTTGGTGGCATATACAGTATTTTACAGTGGCAATGCTAAGAGATTATGGGATAGCAGATTGATCTGAAGGTGATTTCACACGGATTTGATCAATCAATCAATTAATCAATCTTTATTTATATAGTGCCAAATCACAACAAAAGTTATTTATCTCATAAAGCAGGTCTAGACTTAATTTAATTTAAAGAGACCCAACATTCCTCCATGAGCAAGCACTCGGCAAGGAAAAACTCCACTTTAACAGGAAGAAACCTTAAGCAGAACTGAGCTCTGGATGGGCGGTCACCTGCCTTGACTGGTTGGGGTTGAGAGAGAGAGAGAAATGAGGAGATGAAATGAATGAGAAATGAAACACCTTTACATTCAGCAAAAACTCAAAGAAGCTGAGGAAAAATAAATTGTATTTATGGCCTCACAAGTTAGTCACATACATGTCTGGTGCAAAGAGAAGCAGCCAAACAAAGAGTAGATATGTCTGAATATTCACCAAAAACACTTACTGAATGAACATGTTAATAGATGGATGATGCATGAAGCAATGTGTCTGCAGACAGTATCTGAGAAGAGAATGTGAAAGCTTTGTTGGACTGCTCATTTATCCCTCTCTCCTCAGCCACACTCTTTAATCCTTATCTCCATGTGATTGCACTGCATACAACGCAAAACATAGAATGTGTTACATAACCACGCACTAAAGCTCCACTCATTGACTTCAGATATTAAGATTCAACATATATTATGATTGAGTACATAACATGCATGGAAAATTGTGTTTTTCTGATGATACATTTATGGGGTTTATCAATTTATTGGATTACAATGAATGCCGACTATTAGAATAATAAGTATTTTGTTAACATTCAACATCTACAGCCTCTGGGAGGATTTTGCCAAAGACTAATGGCAGCCAGTCATTTTGTGTTACATAATACGTACTACTCTACAATCCTTTTTTTTCTCATCATAATGCAGTGTTTCTTCTCTCAGGTATGAGAGCTTGTATTGGCGTGTCTCACATTAAGCTTTTAATTGTCCTGGTGTCACCGCTGTAGTATGTCTCCTTTTCCTGCCTTTTCACATATTAGTGCAAAGCTCAAAACAGAGTACAGCAGGTTTGGCATTGTGCTACGTGGGCCTTTGGCATGTTAATCATTGCTAGGAACAAAACTATTACTAGTTTTTACTGCTTTTGCTGAAGAGTTTTGCAAGTTTGACCATACTTGAAAGCGTGTTCAAAGGAGTTTCTTGATCATCTATAGCCTGATAAACTGTATATCATAGAGGGAGCCTAAGATGTCATACTGTCCTCTCAGTAATGTTAACCCAGCCATGACTACTCGCCTCTTGTTGACAGTGCATAGTACTCACATTTAAACAACTTCAGCATGTCAAGTATACCTCAAAGTTCAAGTTTCTGGGGTTTAACATGAACCCAGCTTTTAAAAAAATACAGTAACTTACAGTTTTAATAAAACTTCTGAATTTCTTTAACTTTCCTGAGGAAAACAGAGTAAGTGCATGTCAATGTAAGTCAAGTCAAACACTCTAACAAATTGCTTTGCCTCTGCTCATGCATGGCTGTTATCCAGTGAAAAGCAGTTGAAGGTGTACTGAAGTAAACAGAGAGTCACATGACTGAACTATGGTGCAATTAAGCACCTGAAACCAGCTGCTTAAATCACAGGGAGGAAATCAGTATAACAGAGATCTGTTGACCAGCAAGGAGACGAGAAGTGCAACAAGCATTATGGAGTATTTTACAACAGTGAGCTTAGCAGGGTTTATCTTAGCTCTGCTTTGGTTACTTAGCGTGAAAAACAGCAGGAAGTATTATTTACCTCCAGGACCTGCAGCACTCCCTCTCATAGGAAACCTGCCACAACTGGACAAATATGCCCCTTTTAAAAGCTTTGTCAAGGTGAGTTTTTAGGAACACATTTGTTTTGCATTATTGGTTTTGATGCTCTATCATAAAGTAACCTATATTACATATCCTATCTGAAAAAAAGCTTGAAAGCAGACTGTCTCGTCATTATTTGGTTGTACTGACTTGGCTTGGCTTTACTTTCTAAGGGTGAATTTTACTTGCAAAACACAGAGCTTGTCAAGGGCTTGATAATTAGTTAATTATTAGAATCAGGTGTGTTAGAGTGGGGAGATACCTAAAACATGCAGGGCAGTAGCTCTCTAGGAGCATGGTTGGAGACCACTGGCATAACAATACATGAGTGTTTCTTCTTCTAACAAGCATGTCTCTTTTTTGTCTAGTTAAGTGAAAAATATGGTCCTGTGATGACAATGTACCTGGGTTGGCAGCGGACGGTTGTTCTAGTAGGATACGATGCAGTGAAGGAGGCCTTGGTGGATCAGGCAGATGAATTTACAGGGAGAGGGCCCGTTCCATTTCTGTTCAAAGCTACTCGTGGCTATGGTAACACAAAATACTTCAAATCTGTCATCTCTGTCTTGGGATCAGTGATTCTTTTGTGTGCATATTTTCATGCCTACATGTCTCTTTATCTGTTTGCCTTCTCCTGCCTGCCTCCACTAGATCAACAAGCATTGCTTATTTTCCACATTGTGTATGTCAGGTTTGGGGATCAGTAATGGAGAGCGCTGGCGTCAGTTGCGACGTTTCACCTTGACAACCCTGAGAGACTTTGGGATGGGACGCAAAGGGATGATGGAGTGGATCCAAGAAGAGAGCAAACACATGAGGGACCGAATAGATACATTTAAAGGTGTGTTTTCTGCTGTTGTTGTTGTTGTTGTTGTTGTTGTTGTGAGAGCACATGAGGTTGATGTGAAAGAGGATTATTTATAATCTCTCAGGACAAGTTTAGTTTGTATGGTGCTACAGTTTCAGTGGGTTTGTTTCAATACAGTACATTAAATATGGCCAAAGAGAGAACAATCCAACCTTCTACCCCAATGAAACTTATAGCCTACATTTTTTTCAACAAATACTATTAATAAACAGGTTTTTAAAAAGAAGTAAAATACTTAAAGTAAAAATTAAGAAGTGTGTGAAAATGAGTGTTATCTCTTTCTTTTGGCAGTCAATGCAAAGTAAACGCGGCATCTGTTACATAAACTGCTTAAAAAAAAAAACCCTACTCACTTGATATTTTAAAATGTATATTTTGTTGGTTGAATTAAGTTTCTAAAATGAAGACATTTGGCTGAGATCATGAACAAATATCTAAACTCACCCTTGCCAATTGTGCTACTATACAAAGCCAATGATTGTGATGCAGTTTTTAGTTAAGTTGAGTAGTAATGGTAGTTATAATTGTAGCTTTTAATTGATTAGTCTAACATTGTTTTCCTGACTCCTTCAGGTGCGCCCTTGGACCCCACTTTCTTGTTTAGCTGCTCTGTGTCCAATGTGATCTGCTGCCTGGTGTTTGGCCAACGGTTCAACTTTGAAGACAAGCAGTTCCTGCAACTCCTCACCAACATTCCTGAACTGTTGAGATTTATAAGCAGCCCTATGGGTCAGGTAAGTGGGGTTGGGGTGAGTCAAATAATCAGTCCTATAAATACATATAAATACAATATTTTTTTTGGGGGGGGGGGGGGGGGGGGGGGGGGGGGGGTGTTGGTTGGTCCGATTGGTTGGTCCGATTGTCATATGGTGTCCAAAACATCTTACATAAGACTATTCTGTAATACTTTCCTACATTTTATGCACAACACATTGGATTGAATGTCCCAACCTGCTGAACACAATGTTATTATGTCCTGTGAAACAAAGCTGCAGTCTGCTGTGTGCTTTTCTCCCACAGATGTACAATCTCTTCCCCTGGCTCATGGAGCGTCTGCCCGGCCGCCAACATACAGTTTTTGCCTATGTTGATGAGGTGAGAGCGTTTATCAAGACAAAGATCCAAGAGCACAAAGAGACACTAGACCCGAGCTTCCCGAGAGACTACATCGACTGCTACCTCATCCGAATGAATCAGGTTAGAAAGAACTTGAGGATAATTAGTTTTTGTTTTGAGTACATAAACCGAACAATTTCATCCTGAGGGTTTCAACCTAAAGCTCCTTTGTATCCATTTAAATAATCCCTGAATATTACAATCGGGCACTTAAAATTGTCTTTATTTGGAATGAAATATTTCATAAAGATGAATTATTCAAATACTCAAATTTTAGGGAAACAAAAGCTCATCTGCCACCTGTTGACTATTTCACAATTTTGACTATTGTGCATCTTACAGCACTTTTACCACTTTGTCCCCACAGGAAAAGGACAATCACACGTCTGAGTTCCACTATGACAACTTGGTGTCTACAGTGTTGAATCTGTTCATGGCAGGAACAGAAACCACCAGCACAACACTCAGATATGCTCTAGCTGTGTTGATCAAACACCCTGACATGCAGGGTGGGTCCCTTTTTTACAGAAGAGTTTTTATTTTTCATCTTCTCAATACATTTGTGATCAAGTACTTAATAAGTCTGTAGATGCACCTGTCTGATAACATGCATAGCAACACTTTGGACAACACTTTTTGCTTTATATCGCTCACAGAGAAAATGCAGCAAGAGATCGACACTGTGATTGGACAAGAGCGTAGTCCCAATATGGAGGACAGGAAGTCCCTCCCTTTCACAGATGCAGTAATCCATGAGGTGCAGCGTTTTCTGGACATTGTCCCATTTAGTCTCCCTCACTACGCACTCGAGGATATCTCTTTCAGAGGTTACACAATCCCAAAGGTATCCTTCCATGATGGCATTAAAGGATATGTTCAGTCTGTCTTGTCTTAAAGAGACAATAAATAAGCTTCATTTGCATGACAGATTAGAAACCTATATTGCCAAAGCCGTACAGAAAATTGTTAACGTTGACATATGGTTACAAAAAAATATGAAAATATCAAATGCAATATGATAAAACATTTTTACAGGTGTAATCACTCAAACATTAACTACAGAGCTTGTTTGTCTTGGAGTATGACAATATTTAACAGATTTCGCAGCTATAATAACTACACATACATAGGGTAGTTTCTGAGGATTGGGGAGATGGATAAACTTGGTACATTATTGACTTTTTCAAAGAACCTATCTCAAATTCTTTATATTTTCTCTGTTTCAATGTTCACTTGGGTTCCTGGCTGTTATTTTAAGACAGATTTGAAAAATTGTAAACCTGTCCTTTTTGTTGGAGTGTACCTTGCAATATAATGTTCAGTGCAAAAAAAAGGCATGACTGACATGATGTCTTGTCTCAATAGGACACTGTCATCATTCCTCTGTTACACTCTGTGCTGAAAGAGGAAAAGCAATGGGCGACTCCCTCCTCCTTCAACCCACAGCACTTCTTGGACCAGAATGGCGACTTTAAGAAAAATCCAGCATTTGTGCCATTCTCCGCAGGTATATCCCACAAGTAGTTAGTTGACTAATAATCAATGAATATGAATGTAACTATTAGATGTTGGCAACTAAAAAGTTATTTTTAGAACAATAGATGTTAGGTGTGCTAACATGCTAACAACCTCATTAATCATTTCATTTTGTGCTACATGTACAGTGTAATATCTCACATTTTTCTCCTTTTTAAAATCACAAGCAATTTTCGTTTTTAATCATTCAGCTCCTTGTTTTTGATTATGTCTCCTCAGGTAAAAGAGCCTGTGTCGGCGAGTCACTGGCTCGAATGGAGCTTTTCATCTTCTTAGTGTCACTGTTGCAGCATTTTACATTTTCCTGCCGCGGAGGCCCTGACAGTATAAACCTCATCCCAGAGTACAGCAGCTTTGCCAATTTGCCACGTAGGTATGAGATCATCGCCACGCCACGGTGAAACACACGGTCTACCATCGCTTGAAGCTCAGAGTCACTCACCAGGACCTCTATACAACACGCACTGCTGTATAGTGATATAAAGACTGGACCATCAGACTCAAAATTTAAGCAACCGTGTCTCTTACAGCATGAATCCTCTTTTGTTTTTAAATCAATTGTTGCTTCCTGTGTTAATTGCCTGCATGTATTTGTTGTACACAACAAAAATAAATCTATTTTCATAAATATATTGCTGCTATTACTACTATAGAGTACCATGTCCTTTTTTGTACAGATGGCAATAAATCACTTCCTAGTGAGGAATAAAGTTGTGTATCCCTGTTAAGAGGTTGTTTTTCTTTATAATGTATGTGTTGTATTTCTACATAGAATTTGATTGGAAGAAGAGCATTAAACATTTTTAATTAATCCACTTAGAATAGACATGAACTAAAACTGGGGTTTATTTAATATATTTAGTTTTGTACCCTTATTTTTACAATTTCCCACAAAACCATTACTTGTTCTTAGTACCAAGACATCAAATTCATCACCTCTGTAAAAAATAAACAGTATAACAACTTGAAGTCCCCATGAAATGACCATGAACATGACTCGCATATCTTAAATGGTGACATCATCTTGCACTAGTGCACATAAATTCAAATTGAAATCAATAAAACCTTCATATTTCTTTGAATCTCTTGTCCACCTTTCCCTTAAAATAAAATTGTTTCTCTCCCAAACTGATATTTTATTAGTTTACACTTGTGAATGATCCTTCCATGCACTGTCCCACCCCAACATCCTGTTTGAGTGTCATTTCATGGGGATTTTAATGGCCACTGAAACTCTCCTTGAAATAGTAAAGGTCATTCTCAAACAGTCTTTTAACATTGTCCCTCTGTAAAATCTAGATCTAGTTTCTTTAACCATTTACATTTATTCTAAGTAGCAGTGCTGGTACAGTTGTATTCATATTCCAACAATCAAGCCATACAAGGTTGTTACAGTTGAAACTACACAGAGAATAACAGTTAAACTGGATGAATGCAGCATTGAAAAATGAAATAACGTTATTTTGAAAGACTGCATCTGCAGGAGAGTTTACAAGAGATCAGTTGATCAGCAAGGATACAGCAAGAAGACAAACTGGGTCATTTTCTTGCAGACAGTGTAATTGCTTTTTCTGTATCATTACTCTTAGCTTTTTTCTGTGGCTGTTGTGAAAGATAAACCAAAAGAGGTAGCTTGTGAAGCATGACTACAAAAACACTCACTACCCCAAATCAGGTGAATCTTGGAGGATTATTAGTTGATTAAAATGGAGTTGGCATCCAGTTTCCTGCCAATAGTCAGCGATGGTTTCCTCAAACCATGAAGGTGACTTTTCCTTAACTTTAACAAGTTTATTAAATCTTTTGCCGTACCTTAACCAGAATTCATTTGAAAATGATTCTTGTTTATACAGCACTATATACGCTCATAGGAGATGGTAGTCAAACAAAACAATCATCATCAGAGGGCAGCTGTAGCTCAGGAGGTAGAATGTGTTGTTCACTAACCAGAAGACCGACGATTTGATACCCAGATCCTCCAGTCTGCACGTCGAAGTGTCCTCCTTGAACGACAAATTGCTCTGCCATGAGTGGGTGAATTTAATGTATTATAAAGAGTATGATGTATTATTATTAGTCAGTTATGTAAGAACATGTTGGCTGCAGGTATCTAAGGTGGTCTGATAAACTAATTAAAAAAGCATTGTAGAGGCCTATTCTATGTCCCTTAACCTACATCATGCAAGCCTGATGAAGGGCAGTGGTGGTTGAATAAAACCTGCAATCATTACTGGTCTTAATTATTGTAAAATTGAGTAGGTTTTGATTCATATTATCAAAAGCAAGACTCCTCCCTCCTTATATTCATGCATTTATGATCTACTGTAGATCAATGTGCAGGGAATTACAAACCAACCTGTCCAGGGTAACATAAAATAACAAAATATGTTACATAATCTCATCATAAATCAATTCTATGAGACTGACATGACATTTTCACTGATAACGGCACAGTGATCTTTACCATACTGCTCTTTCTACTGACAGAAGAAACTAAACAGATGACTGTGATTTTCTGGTCACACCTGAACTGCAACTTCAAAACCAGTCCTGCACTCATGTGATTATCTGCAGGTAACACTCGCACATAGGAGATTTTTTTTTTTTCTTACACGTTTTATTAGGAATTTAATGAGAAGTGTAACATAAGTTGAAGCAAAGTTGCCTGCTACTGTTCTAGTGCACACCTGATGATAGCAGATGATAAAAAAAAGCTCTGTTTAGTGACCAAACATGAGCAGGATAATGTGTTTCATAATCTCAGAATCAATGGTGGCCTGACTTTTCTCCTGACTTTTCTCATTGCATAGTTGTATGAGTTGGGGGTGTGATGACCCCTGGTGTCATCTCTGTTTGGCCTTAGGATTGACCCTTCTGCCCTATTTCTGCAGGTGCTCGTTAGGGCAAATGGTGACATCTGTGTGCCCACTGTGTGCACAGGTTATTGGCACTGTGATGCAGCTGAGGAGGTTCTGGCTCCCTCCTCTGACTGATTGTTGCTTCTGTTATATCTGTTTTTGGTTTGATTTAGTTATATTTAGTTATTTACTTTGCTTTCATGCACCTTAAAACACACACACATTTACCATCCACGCAGACTGACATCCTCATCCCATACTGTTAATATTTGATTATTTTGTTTAATTTGATTTAATAAATGTTCTTTAACTCTTCATCATGGTGTACCTCCACTTTGTTGTGAACACTTAAGCCAGATCATAACAGGGGTAACATAGTTTGTACTACAGGTGGAAGTCAATACATACTATATCTTACATCAGTGACATCCTTACACAATTATAACTTGTACAATAACCTGACATTATATTAATTTAATTTAATTTAATTTTTAACAACTGTGGGTATTCAAAGTCTTACAGCTTGCACCTTGTGCATGTTCTGAACTCGTGGTTGGGAAAAAAAAAGGTCCCTAGGGTAATTTTTTGAACAGGAAAATCTGTACTCTTTACATATCCAGCTATTTTCTGGCAGCTTTTGGTGATCACATCAGTTGTAGTTTTGACTTGCAAAGTAGGTTCAGTCTTGCTACTACTACATTGATTCAAACTTCTACAGTTGGGTTAATTTAAAACCCTCCTTTTTTTAAAGTCCTCCTTTTATCTGCTTATGCAAAATGTCTTTGTGTAATTTCTAAGCTGTTTTCTTTCTGATTTTGATATATTACTCTTTATATATACTCAACATTTCTCTTGATTAGGTCTGTACAGTTGGATTTGTAACAAGTGGAATATATTATTTGATCTGTGTCAGGGTGCTCAGGCAAACTGCTCTCAGATAAACCCTCAGGAAAGCCTCGGCCTGTGCAAAAACATGCTCAAAGACCTGCAGCGACTCTGACCTCTCACTTCCTTCCCGGCTTGGCTGCATTCCAAAACTCGCCATGAAAATCAGGTGAAAGGGTTGTCTACCTAAACAAGCGATGGCTATAAAAGCTGCATGTACTCCTTGACAGATTGCACCTTTAGTCAACTGCAGAGGACACAGGTAGAATATTTCCTTTTTTTCGGAGCATTATGGAGTTTTCTGGCACATTAGTTTTAGCAGTGCTGATCTTAACTTTGCTGTGGCTGTTGAGCCTGAAGAGTCGTAGACAGTATTGTTTACCTCCTGGACCCCCTGCCCTGCCTATCATAGGAAACCTGCTGCAGCTGGACAAAAGAGCTCCATTTAAAACTCTGCTTAAGGTGAGTGTGGGTGAGACTGATAGCTTGTTTTCCCCCTACTTATGTGACTGTACATACCTGTCTTAATTTGTTTTGTTTTTTTCTCCTGGCATGTCAGGACAAGAATAAAATGTTTTTCTATTCACCTGTTTAATCTCCAGCTCAGTGAAACCTATGGCCCTGTGATAACTGTGTACCTGGGCCCTAAGCGAGCTGTGGTTCTGGTGGGATACGATGCTGTAAAGGAAGCACTGGTGGATCAAGGAGATGACTTCACTGGCAGAGGACAGCTTCCTCTCATGGTCAAAGCTACCAAAGGCTATGGTAAAGTGGACATTTGTTATGATGTGTGTAACATTTGAACATGATCATAGATTTGATTCATATTTTTCGGTCATAAGCATCATGTTTCTCTTCTGTTGCACCTATAATGCTAATGAAATATGGAAGAGACTTAAATACACAGTAAAATGTATTCATGTATTTGCATTATATATATATATATATATATATATATATATGTTACAAAATCACAAAGTTGGAAAAATAGATTACATTTCCTGCCAAAATTCTTCAAAGTTTTTTTTTTATTTTTTTTATTTGAATACAAGCTTTTTTGGAGAACAGTGTTTTAAGAGTTTCTTTTTTTTAACTATCACATCTATGTCCTCAAAGGTTTGGGGATCAGTAATGGAGATCGCTGGCGTCAGTTGAGACGTTTCACCCTGACAACGCTAAGAGACTTTGGGATGGGACGTAAAGGGATGGAGGAGTGGATCCAGGAGGAGAGCAAACACCTGATCGCCCGCATAAATAGTACCAAAGGTATGTGTTTGCAAGAGTGACTGTGCTTGCTTTATTTGTGTTTTAAAAATCATGAGGAGGTGACTCTTTGTCTTGTTCCAGTTAAACCAGCATTTATGGGCTTTAAACTTGCTTAAATAAGCTGTGTAAATGGGGCGGGGGAGATTTCAACATGACTTTAAAGACAAATGCACAAATGTGTACTTCAGTTTGTAAAGCTGAGAGGAAAAATATGTGCTTGCATGAAACATGCAGTTTTGTGTGTGTGTGTGTGTATATTACTGACAATGTGTGCTAGAGAGTTATAAATGTTTTTAGCTTTTAACAGTGTGCCGTTTATGTTAGGTTATTTGCCTTCATTTTCCTGCAACAAACAAAACTACATGAAGTTTTATTAATAGTAGTTTGTTACTTTGTATTTGACAAATTGGTTGAGAAATCTGAGCTGTAATCTATGTATATTCAAGTCAAAATGTCAGGCGGAGACAGATTTGAATGAGCAGGGACAAATGAGGTCTGACTTTATGCACTCTATGCTCTCAATGCCAAAAATTCCCTTTTGAAGACTCAATCTATGTGACCCACATTTTGCACAATCATCCAAGACAGACCTAATTACATTAATCCCCAGTGTCTATCTATGATCTATGTGGAAGTCTGCACACTGAAAAACTACTTACTGACTATTTCCTCTTTTAGGGTACTGATAACACAATAGATTTACTTTAGAAATACATTTACTTATTCATCTAATCACATGTATCCAAAACTGGAAAATATATAAACTTGAAAACATGATAAAGGCTCACTTTCATTTTATAATTACTGTGATTTATATGTTTATTCTATTAATCTATTATTCTCTATTTATTCATTAAATATTAACATATCTACTTTATCTCTCTCTAATTTTAAGGCAAAGCTGTATTAAGCATTCTCTTTTTTCCTTTTAGCTGCACCTTTTGATCCCACGTACTTCTTAAGCAGCACCGTGTCCAACGTGATCTGCTGCTTAGTGTTCGGTCAACGCTTCAGCTATGACGACGAGCACTTCCTCTCCATTCTGCAGATCATCTCAGATTTGCCGCGATTTGGCAGCAGACCCGGCGGTCAGGTAGGTGAAGAAGGTGCACAGAAAGTGAAGCTTGATGGGTGGGTGAGTGGTTTGGAGGACCACTGCAATCCAACCACTCTGTAGGGACTCTGCTCATCTCATTGCTTTTCATCAGGAATGCACAGGTGATAATGGATATTTCAAAGGCTACCATTTAAACTCACTATTTAACCTCACTCTTAATTAATTTCATAAGCTACGTATAGGACTGTTACTGCCTTGACAGCTTTTTGATACCAGTTAATTATCTTTTTGTGGTTCGTATACATTAACTTAATACTTAACAAGATGTGTTCATAGTCAGAAAGATCAGAAATGATAAGAATTTCTTCCCCCCCCTTTTATCAATATGTACAATATATACAGTGTATTCTACGATGGCTGACAGGGCAACTCATAGCAAGTGAAGAAAATCTACAAATGGACAAAGAACAAGGAAATAAAGAAAACGTTTTAACCATTTGGACTGCACATACATAGCAAAGAGTGCAACTGAAAAACACAACAGCATATTGAGATATTGTACACACACTATTGTTGTATTCTTTTCTGTGTTTGTGTCAAATTAGGGAATCCGTCTCATAATTTGCTTTTTTACTTATTTGCAGTATTTTTTCTTAATGCAATGTTTAGTATATGCTGTCAAATGGCTCCAGATGTTTTCTTCATTTTCTTATGTTCTGCTTATTTACTTATTTTACTTTTCTTAAGACGTAATGTTCAATTAAAGTTTGTCTATATTCAGTTTAAGTCTAACCCACGCATAGTTTTAGGTGTCTTTCTCCAGTTAAGTTGGCTGAATGTATTGTATAGTGCTTTAGGGAGTGATTTGAGGTCTGTGTGCAGGGAGCGTTTTATTTGAGAGGCACCTTAAAGGTTTCCAGATTCTCTCTATTCTGGTAAAACTGGTCGTGAGACATATTTTTCACGAGCCCTGTCCACTCCCCATTACAGTTGTATAATATCTTCCCCCGGTTGATGGAATTGCTGCCGGGTCAACACCACAACTTTTTTGCCAAAGTTGAAGAGCTGAGAGGATTCACCATGAAAAAGATCCAGGAGCACCACAACACGTTGGACCCCAGCTGCCCAAGAGATTACATCGACTGCTTCCTCACCAAATTAAATCAGGTATGAAAGAATCAGTTCATGAGCCAGAATGAACCACAGTGGACAAAAGTAATAATATTTGTTCCATTTACTTTTAGCATTTTTAGCATTCTTACTAATTCTAATCTGTACTTACTGAGGACTTTGAAACATTAAGTGCACTGATGACCTCCCTTCAAGTGCATGTTAACATCTAGAGTTTTGATCCTTCAGGTTTTTATTGTCAAATCGGTGAGCTGGTTCTCATTTTGTTTTTGCAGGAAAAGCACATTCCCACAACAGAGTTCCACTATGAAAACTTGGTGTCAACAGTGCTGAACCTGTTCCTGGCAGGAACAGAAACCACCAGCTCCACTCTCAGATTTGCAATAAATGTTCTGGTTAGATACCCCAAAATACAAGGTAGGACACACAAAAGAGTGTAAAAGAAAAGCTGTACACACTAATCTAATTACTTGTACATCAAGTGATGTATTAACTTATTAACACGTGTTTTACTTGATCATTGTAAAGTCACAGATTTACTTTCATAGACTCAGGGCACTATCGCTCTTAATCTAGCACCTTGTCACTGGTTGCATGATTGTCAGGCAAGTCTAAAAAAAATAAAAGCTGAGAAATCAGAGTATCAAA
The DNA here is from genome assembly GCF_963691925.1 of Scomber scombrus. Classification (NCBI taxonomy): domain Eukaryota; kingdom Metazoa; phylum Chordata; class Actinopteri; order Scombriformes; family Scombridae; genus Scomber; species Scomber scombrus. The sequence goes on from NC_084974.1 coordinate 23,296,293, forward strand.
TCCTCGCAAATGAAGAGGCTGGAACCAGGGATTTGATTTTATGTTGATTTACTGATTGATTAATCAACCACTTTCATTCTGCAGAGAATATCCAGCAGGAGATTGACACTGTGATTGGACGGGACCGTTGTCCTCTCATGGAAGACAGGAAGTCCCTTTCGTTCACAGATGCAGTCATTCATGAAATTCATCGCTTTATGGATATTGTCCCCATGAATGTCCCCCACCATGCACTAGAGGACATCTCTTTTAGGGGTTACACAATTCCTAAGGTATCCTGGTTTTAGTTTCTGGTATCAGCAACAGCATTGATGCAAAAAACAAAAAACCCAAAACACTGCAGAATATTTACAGGTGATATAAAACGCTCTGTTTGATATAATGTTTCGTCTCAACAGGATACAATAATTATACCCTTGTTACACTCTGTGCTAAAAGAGGAAAAGCATTGGGAAACTCCCTGGTCCTTCAACCCCCAGCACTTCTTGGACCAGAATGGCAACTTTAAGAAAAATCCAGCATTTCTACCATTCTCTGCAGGTAGATTATTAAGTAAATATGTGGCTGAACTTCAGTTCAACTGGCTACGCAGTGTTGTCATGCTTATATTAGCTATGATGTGTAGAATAGGCCAAAGACTACAGTAAAATGAATCTCAATCTATTTCTTCTGGTTATTTCTCAGGAAAGAGATCTTGTGTGGGAGAGTCCCTCGCTCGCATGGAGATTTTCATCTTCCTGGTGTCACTTCTGCAGCAGTTCACCTTTTCTTGCACCGGAGGACCCGACAGCATAGACCTCAGTCCTGAGTACAGCAGCTTTGCTAATTTGCCTCGCAGGTACCACGTCATCGCCACGCCACGGTGCTAACAGATATTTTACAGCATATGACTTCAACCTGTGTCTTCAACCCTTATTACGTTTTTACGGGTCCCAAAGAGGGCACACGTTGGCACATAATTTCAAAATGTAGAAACCAAACTGCTATTTGTGATACTGTAGGTGTGGTTTCTTTTCAGTAGTGAAGAAAGTGTTTCCATGTGCCCAACTGAATTTCTGTAATAGCTTTTGTCTTACATAAATTCTCAAACCATTCGTCTAAAGACTAAATTCTCAGTAAAAAAAAGATATTTGCATTTGAACTGTTGTTGAAAAAATGACCATGCTACTGCCAAAGGAAAAACACACAGAGAAAAAAAAGTCCAAGAGGAATGTAAACTGTATTTTTGTTATGTTTTTGTTGTGTGAATTCCCTGGACTGCTGTAATGATCATAATTGAGTGAAATTACAAACAAAAAAGTCTAATCTATGCTTACCAGCACAGCACAGTCAACTCTGCTGTCATTGATTTAAATGGTGTTACTGGTTCTACAGCTCATGTGCTTATGATTGAGTTCCTTTAAAGCTCTTTAAATTTTAATCTTTTATTTGCACTGTATGTTCTTTTAATAATTTTAATGCTAATCATTATTTTATGCTGCACTCTCATATTTTATGTTCTATTTTAGTCTAGCTTTTTGTTTTCTTTCTTTCTATTTTTTATGTACTTGTTCTTTTTTAAATTGTATGTTTTAATGTTTCTACCTTTTACTGTTAAATGGTACTTTTTTTCTTTTTATTATAATCAGGTTTTTTTTTATTGTATGTTTTTATGTTTCCAATTGTTACTGTTAAATCATCTGATATTTAGTTTTTATGTAAAGCACATTGAGTTGCCCCTGTGTATGAAATGAGCTATATATAGAAAGCTGCCTTGCCTTACTGGTACTTCCATTAAAAGACCTTATGAAAATCAACACTGTGTGACGTGTACATTTACTCTGTGTGTCAGCCTTATTGTAGCTGCAGTAAATTACAATCTGTTGAATGAAACATTCACATCCAACATGCAATGGTTGATTCTACGGTTGACTACTAGATGACCAAATGTTAAAAAGGGTTTCATCAAAGCTGTCTCATCTCACAATGGTTTACTTTTTTTAAATTATTTTTTGAGTTGAGAATACAAAGTGCATATAATGAACTTCTAATAATCTTGTGAATGATGCCTGGAAGCAAAATGAGTCCCCTACTGTCTAATTTCTGCCTAATTTCTATAAACCACCTGTCAATGCATAGATACCTAAATGCAGGAAGATTGGCTTATTCTGCATTAGGAGGCCATCAAAAGGAGCAAGATATGTTATCATACAGTAATTATGTGTGTGTAGTTTTCATCAGTGTTTGCACTCTGTTTACATATCTTCCTAACATCATTTTATTACTGTAATCTGAATGTATATAGGTTTAAAGTGATTATATTGTGTCTATTGTCCAGTCTCTATATGCATTTTGTGAAAGAATACATTAATCACACCATAAAACATGAAAATAATTGTATACTTGTTTATTTTATTGGTGAAAAGGTACTGAGTTTGTCCAAATTCATCAATTCATGGTGTGACCACCTGTAGGATTCTTACCAGAGGAAAGGAAGAAGGCTATGAAGAACAATCAGTCACGGCTGTAATTTGATGAGTTCGAGTTCAGGTGATCGGTCAAGCTGTGTTTCAAGCTGTCAGTATGTTGATGCATGCTCCTGTGTATTACTGTCTTGTGTCTGAGCAACGGACTGGATGTCCATGTTAGGCTCTTGGGATCAATGTCAATACAGGGGTTGCAATATGTTAAGAACCCATCAAATTACTCTCAGAGAGTCTCAGCTGTCATGGTAGCTTTTATTAAACCCTAAAGGGAAACATCTTCTTGTGTCTAAAGTGACTAATATGGACAATTATATCTCTGTATGGTTACTTTCCATAAAGTTATCAGACACATAATAACAATATGGAGCCTTTTAATGGACGTACTGATGGCATGATATTGTCCCGTCAGATTACACTGCAGCCGAACAGCGCCCAGGTTGAAAGATACCAAAGTTTCCCTTTAACAAGACTGAGGCAAGAACTAACACAAATGTGTAGTACTGTATATTGAACTCTATTATATATTCACCTCTTTCAGTTTTATAATACAAAATGTAAATGCTTAATAAGCCTAAAGCTGTCTAATGCATTAATTTGAATTCTCTAGAAAAAAATATTTCCTGAAAATAAATACAATTTAAACATAATTGTGTCTTAATGAATATCTTGCTCATCAGATTAATCTCAATGTACTATATAGTACATATTGTCTAGCCTGTATTTACCTGTATTGGGATGTTTTGTTGTCATTGAGTGCACCAGGCAACTCAATTCACTTTCACCAAGTGATGATGGCACACTGATGACTTTCATCAGTTATTTTATACCATTAAATTGACCTTTGAAAATGCAGAACGCACATATTATACATTCTTTGGTTATAGTGAGATTTGTCTTTTGCCTAACCTGCATCTGTAAACACCTTAACTATAGTTTGTTTTGTCACCAGTATTAAATAAGTCTGTGGTCAAGTGAAAGTGACTGAAATAAAATACACTTTCCAACTCTCACACCAACACACATCTTTAAATTGGACTGTATTTAAATGATTGCACAAAGCAGAAAACGAGTCCTGCATGTCTCCGTTCTGCCACGATGTGTCGCTCTTCAGTCAGTTCAAACCTTGCTTTTGTTAGATGTTGGGCAGATGATATTTGTGCTTCACCTGTTTCTTGAAGTCTGGTGCTGGTGAGATGTTGCTGTTTGGTAACTGAGGCAGGTACTGAGCCTGGAGAAAAAGAGCAGGAAAGAGGAAGAGTGAGAGAGAAGGAAAAGAAAGTACATGAACGCTCTCCTGTGCATTTCTCTAACATGTTTTTTTCATTAATAGTGAGATAATATTCAAGCATGGTGCAACTGATGTAAAAACAGTGAGAGGAACAATCCTTTAAAAATCTTCTACACTTGAAAGGTGGCTGTTAAAAGTTGGTACTTTCTTACTTCAGAGAACTGCAGATGTTGTCGGTTTGAATCAGTCGTGATGTTTGGCAGAGGAAAAGACGTACCTCATACCTCTGTGATTAATAGGTATAAGCTGTGTAACATATTTTCACTGACTGGAACATACTAAGCATAAAAATGTAGATACCAACTCTACATAGCATCTTTCAAGCATAAAAGGGGGTGAAACCATTATACTAAAAGTAGGTCTGGGTTTAATTTTTAAAAATTACCCTTAAAGTGATACTGATACCAGTGGAGTACCAGTGGAGTACTACATATGATCCCATTTTTTTCCATTTGATATTTCAAGCATCTCGGCACACTGAACCGCCAACTCCAACAACTTCACCACCATAGTTTTTATAGATTGTAGCTGCTGTGGTGGAGGGCCAATCACACGTCACATTAAATTGACGCTGCTGTGAGCAGGACCATACAATTAGTCCTTTTTTTAATAGACTCGAGTACAAAAATAATTGAATGCAGGTACTGTTTCACTGGAGAAGTTCTGATACTATTTGGTACTATGTTATCCCGGTCAATACCTTAAATGTATCGAGCAGTAAAAAGCCCTAACTAAAAGACAGATTTTGGCTTGAGCATCTGTGACACTGAATTTCGCCTAGCTTTTATTTTATCTCTGGCTCTCTGCTATTGCTCCAGTGACTGAGCAACTAAAAAGTGACAAACTCAAGCACATTCATGACTGTAGCGGGGACACAGTGATGGTTGCATTCATACCCCTGCCTGTCTGCGTCGGGAGCCTTTGTCGTGTCGTCTTCCTGGGCGCTCGCCCTCCCGGCCCCAGTTGGCACCTACTTCCTCCTGGAAGTAAGGCAGCTCCAGCAGCTCCTCACAGGACAGCCTGAGGGAGGGGTCCATCACCAGGCATGACTGCTCACACACAGACACACCGAGGTGACAGTTCAGAGCTTGTTTGTCATCACATACTGGGCTTTGAGGTTGATCAATGTATTTGAAAGTTTCGAAAAATCTGATAATTATGTCAACCAACTTAAGTGTTTCTATTGTATTGTGTATATTGTATTATATTGTGATCAAGATGTGTACTTAGATAAATATTTTACTGTTGAAAAATGAATGTGCCAGTGCCCAAAGTGGACAAACGATGTAATAGCAACACTATTTAAGAATGACCTCAAACATATAGCAGGTTTAGCTTTTCTGTACAGCAACTTCTTGTACTTTTTTGTACCAACATATACACTGATACTGATTTATGTGCTAAGCTAATATATCAGTCCAGCTCTATGACATGTAAACATAACGGACCTTCATGACCTGGAGAGCATGAGGTGACACTTCATGGTAACGCTTTTCCAAAGGCTCCTAAGAGGGGGGAAACAAGTAAATAATAGCATCAACCATACTTATTGGTGTCCTTTGAGAACACGCAGTCTCAATGATAACAGGATTCATACCATCATGTCAGGTTCAGGAATACAAACTCCACTGAAGAAAACATTGGAGCGGAAGACCTGCTGGTGACGAGGGATCAGGTCACCTGAGGTCAGAAATGAAACAATCAGAATCTTCACCTGGTATTGGATGTTTTGAGAAATGGTTTGCAACCTTAAGCAAATTTTTCTGTTAAAAAATGTAGACCTAACTAAAACTGAGCTATAATTTTGACAGTACATGTGAGCTTTTGATGTTAGAGCAAAGCCTTCTCTCTTGTTTCTTTTTGTTTCTCAAAGGCACCTTTACACTTAACCTGACTGGTTTGGCACTGATTAACTCTGGTGTGTTTCCTCATCATGTTCAGCTCATTTAGGCTATTGTGAGAGCTGTCAAAGGTGCTCAAGTGTGGACCAAACAACTGGACCAAAATAGCTTGAAAAGGTAGATTTCGATCTGCTATTACAGCTAACTCTGGTGAAAATCATTTGTAGAGTGAAAGCAAAGCAGAGCAACCACGAGGCGGTGTGTTACTGTATAAGATATGTGACTTATGCATGAATTCAAATGCTGTTATCTGTATACACAATCTAGATAATTATGCGATTAAATTTGATGAACAATGAATACACAAAGAATACAACCTTCCATCGTGAAATGTCTAACAGTGCACCTTTTAAGCACCTACTGATACGACCTCTTGTTAGTGTACCTAAAGTTTTTCGGATGAGGTAGAGCTGGTCAACGTCAGACTTCCCGGGCCAGAGGGGATTCCCGTGGAGCAGCTCAGCGAAGACACATCCCAGCGCCCACACGTCCACAGGGGGGCCGTACTGTGTGTCCCCAACCAGTAGCTCAGGGGCCCGGTACCAGCGGGTCGCAACGTAGTCTGTGTAGTCATCCTCTGGTCCCGCTGAGTATACCGACACACAGACAGATGGAGATGAACTTGTAGGGACACACATCCACTTGGATACTGAATAATGAACATTAAATAACATGTACATTGTAGAGGAAGGGATTACAAGGCATGGTGAATGACCACGTTAATATATGGTAACATAACACCGTCCGCAACCTAAGGCATGAAGGGTAAACAGAGACACACTGCAGAGAGAGAGGCACTAACTGGTTGAATGGTCTTCCTATGCAATGCATTATTTGAAACATTGAAAGTGAGGAGGCCATCGGCAGGAGCTGATATAGGCTCCGTGCTGAATAAGTCATTAAAGGCACAATAGCGCTAAATGCACGTAAACGCACTCTGGCTCTCTGGACCTACTCAGGATGCGGGCGAAGCCAAAGTCGCAGAGCTTGATGACTCCGGTTTTGGTGAGGAGGATGTTCTCTGGCTTCACGTCACGGTGGATGCACTGCAACAAGCGCCCAGCATCAAGGATTTAGGCAACATGGAAGAAAGAGGCTTATATTAAGGCTGACAGATTGGGAATCAGAAACATATACACATTTTAATATTGAAACTGTATACTGCGTAACAGTCACAACAGATAATTCCCAGTGGAAGAATTTGAACCTCAACAAAGTCAGACTGTGGCCTGGAAACATGATTCATTTTTAGATAAAAGTATGAGTTGTTCACATAGTTTGTGGTATGAAGCAGTACAGATTACTGATTGAAAACTCAGCCCTACTCGTGATAAAAACCATCTGATCAAGAGCTTCAGTCGATTCTAAGAAAATGTTAATTTACTGGAAAATAAGCTTGTCAGATTTAAGCTAGATATCAAAACAAGACACATACTTTAGACGACATATTTCAAGTAAAGCTATAAGTAAGTGAGCAGTAAGCAGGAAGTGAGTTAACTACACTGAAATAAAACTGCTTTTGCAAGTGTTTAACTGTTATAATAATCAATTATAACTTGATAGGATCACTTCACAACCAGTATGGAGAGGAGGAATGATTAATGTGAGTATAGTTTTTAACCCTTACATACTGTCTCTACACCAATTCACATTCATAAATTTACCGTCAGGCATCAATAAATGTTTGATTAATCCTTCTGTTTCATTAATCTTATGGAAAAAAGAAATTCACAATCACTATTTTATGATCCAGTAGAACATTTATAGAATATGATGAATACAACATGTTTGAATGCATATTTTGTACATTAGCATATATTAAAATGTGTTTCAGCTGCACAAAAATGTAAAAAATGAAGCTGTTTATTTAAATGTTTGTATACTGTGGGTCACATTAGGAAAAGTCCAGCTAAAATAAATGTGTATATGATATTTTTACAGCTCTCAAATGTAAAAATTGGTCAAATTTGACCCTGAACAGTATGTAAGGGTTAAATTAAACAGAAATCAGGACAAAAAAAAGTGGGAATAAATCAAAGGTTAAGTACAAGAGAAAACACTTATTTTAAAAACATTCATACCAGATATAAATATACTGACATTGTGCTTGTGACAGAAGTTGACGGCCTGTAGAGTCTGCCACACTATACTCTTCAGCTGAGCCTCGGGTACCCTGCGGAGAACACGAGACAGATGAATATTGATTGTTGTAAGAGCAACACAACAAGCGCAAACCTATTTGCTAGTCATGTTGTCCTCATCTATTATTCCAGTGATTTCTCAAAAGAAGTGGTGCTTTACACGGCCCTCTTGTCGCCCAGGTAACCTTAGGCCTGTCTCTAACGGCAACAGTGCCTTTGTTTTCAGGAGCAGCTAGAGTTTCTGCTCAGCGGCCTTAGGGGGAAAAAGAAAAAATAGTCAGACAGCAACTAGCTATTGGTACAGGTCTAAAATCTTATGTTGTGACCATAGATTATATGAGGAGTGCTCAAATCATGAAGCAGAGAGAAGAATCTGAGTTATCTTCTTCTTTAGACTCTGCTGTTCCTCCCTCACTCCACTGCCACCACTCTGCGTTTTTGGCAACAGTCTTGACTTCCTGTTTTTGATTAACTCCGTTTCCCTCTGTTGCCTGTCTCTCATCGGCAGTACTCTTAAAGGACAGGTTCACAATTTCTCACGTCTCACCTAAAACAACAGTCAGGAGCCAAAATGAATACTGACACATGTTTTTTATTGCTGCCTGGTGACACTGGCCATTAAGAGATCCCTTCATAATGCACTTTCAGTATAAGTTACCAGGGACAAAATCAACAGCTCTCCTTGTTTTTAAGTTTATTTGATGCTAATATGAGTTGGTATGAGGTTTTGAAGTTAGTAATTTTAGTACCAAATTCTCTCTTTGTTAAATGATCCTTCCACTGCTGCTGAACAGGAAAACACTGTGAGAAACACAAAGAGGACATTTTTTAGATTTCCACTTTATTTGAGTAACTCAGACAGGACTGGAAACAAGGACTGTGGATTTTGGCCCCCATCACTTACACTGTAAGCACTTATTGAAAAGGGATCTTCTTATGGCCAGCATGAACAGGACCAAGTAAGAACTCTTTCACTGTTCATATGGGCACCTGGCTGTTGTTTTAAGACAGAAAATTGTGAACCCATCATTTAACAAATAAAAAAAATGAGTTGTATGGTCAACCAAATAGATGACTCCTTAAAAAGAGAAGTCACTCATTAGAGAAGAAGAAAAGAGAAGTCAATAATTGATAGAGAAGGGCAAGCAAAACAGATCCTTCAAGTTAAAGAGTATCTCTTATTTTTGTATGTGTGTGTGTCGTATATGTTTTGCTTGTGGCCCTTTGCTATCTAACATATCTCACTTCTTCTCTAATTCATAACAGCTTCCAGAGTGTAAACAGGTTTGTTCAAATCTTTCTCAAGAAGACTTTAATAGATCATATGGCTTGGTCTGAACCCCTGTGTGTCCCCTAACCTACCCTCGAGGGTGTTTGTCCAGTTCGTTGAGGACCGTCTGCTCACAGAACTCAAACACCAGGTGGAGCCGTCTTTTCCTCCTGAAGACCTCCAGCAGGTTGACCAGATTCACATGTTTCAGCTGCTGCATAATCAACAGAGGACACGGACACCGTATCAGCACTCTAAAGCACCCGGTGGATGAAATGTTTAATTAAAGATACTTCTACTGTTACAGTCCCAATTACTACAACAGCTAAAGAATAATGATAGCAAACTATGCATGACACGTGCCTCACAAAGACACAAAAGTTACAGAAGATCAGACTCAGTGATCGCATGGACCTGTGTGAGTGCACGTGTCCATGTGTGGCAGTAGATGTGAGCAAACTTGATACTATTAGGTGATACTCATGTCTGCTCACCTTCAGCATACGTATTTCTCGCAAGGCTATCTTCTTAATGACAGGGTCGTCTTCAGACTCCACAAACTTCTTGATGGCGACTATCTGGCCGGTGTCTCTGTGTCTGCATTTAAACACCACTCCGTAGGAACCCTCACCAATTTTGGCCAGTTTTTCATATTTCTCCATCGGGCAGTTGGTAGCTGTCACCTGTCAAAATCAAAATATATACAAACACTTTACTCAGAAATAATAAAGCTGTACCAATACTATTGCCCAAATAAAATAAAGACAGATATATTTTTACAGTATTTTTCTTTGGGGCTTGATTAAAATGTATAAGTGATTAAAGGTTATAGCCTAGTTATTATTTTTCAAAAGGGTGTAACCTGAGATACCTGATGACTCCTTAGAACTGCTGATGTACAATAATCTAGAAGATGTTGTGCTGTTTGTTACCAAAACTAACTCATGTACTCTTGTAACTACAGGTTTTTTTTGTAGTGTCACATCCTGCATGCGCACAGCATAAAGGTGCACTCACCTGTCCAGAATCTGAAAGGCTCCTCATCGACAGGTCAGCAGTGAGCTTGTGGATGATTTAAGTCCATCAAAAGTCCGCACAAAGCTGCAAATGTGGGCAGCTACTCCTCCTTAACGTTGTTTTTACAGTAATGATTTCAGAGGTCTCTCTCCCTCTCTGCTCTCTCTCTCTGCTCTCTCTCTCTGCTCTCTCTCTCTCTCTCTCTCTCTCTCTCTCTCTCTCTCTCTCTCTGTGATGTCTCCACGTCCTGCTGTGCGTCGTCTGCACCTTGGTTACCCTGTCCGCTTATTTACCTTCAAAACAATTCACTGACTCAAGGTTAAATCTTCAGTTTTAATCCTTTTTTTTAATGCTGTGTCCCGTATCTATATTCATGAAAACAGAAGTAGTGACCCAGCTTACTCATTGCGACGTTTAACTTGCTCCAGGCTGCGCTGGAAAGAAAAGAAAAAAAGCAATAATAGTGCGGCACGATACAGGATAGCCATTCACAAAGCTGCCTACGTACGTTAAAACACGCATGCGTTGTTACTAAGGACAGGTGTTACAACGTGAGGTGGATGCACGTTGATATAAAGTAGCCTAGAGCTATATTTCTTCTTCTTTTTCACATCAAGGACCCCCAAAATGACACAAATTAGACCACGGACCCTCACCTGGTAAAATGTATGCTTTTAGATGCATTATTACAGGAAGTGTATGAAACGTATGATCGAAGTAGTCATACATTATGCAATTGTGTTGTTTGTAGAATAATTTATGCAATTATAATGAAAATAAATGTTGTTGTTTTTTTGCTGAGGACCCCCTTAAGGACCCCTGGACTAGACCATTTTCCTGATCAAAAGAGGTAAATTACAAATTCTGCAATTACTGATGTTACTTTTGTTAATTGTTCGTTTTAAATAGCAGGTAGTAGTACAACACTATAAACAGAATAATTAATATAGTGGATAATATTGCCAATAAAGATGCATAGGCTAATTTTCTCGAAGCAAATTCATCCCCTATAATCCATGTAATCTATAATCACTAATTGGACACAGCATGTAAAGACAGAGGAGACTATGAGCTACAGTGAGTACAAGTATTTTGGCATTAACTAATCTGTTTATAACTTTTCACCCACATTACTAATAAAATCTAATATCTATCTAATCTAATAATAACATTGACATCAGCCATCTAGAGGGATAATGTGTACTTTTACTTACTTACTGATACTTTAATTTGGCTGATAATACTTCTGTGCTTCTACTTCAGTAAGATTTTGAATACAGGTCTTGTAAGAAAGCATTTTTAGTTGTGTTTCTACTTTTATTTGAGTGAAAGGTCTGAGTCCTTCTTTCACTCCTGCTTGTAATGTACCGAATATTGTGTACTTTAACTGCTTTTATATAATGTCAAAACTGTAAAAACAGGCCAGCAGCATATAAAGTGTCCAAATAAGTTCCAGTACAAGTCTCATCCCACTTCCAGTATTCTCACCAGTTGCAAAGAAGCTGACATCATGTTACTCTGTCACAGCTGTGATATATGGAGGAACAACTCTGATGTGGTCCTATGATTTGTGGACTATGTGTTCTGTCTGTTGACTGTGAATTTTTCCCCCTCAGCGCCCTACCTTGGCTCGCCTGGCTCAGAGACATCAGGGTTTGCCGCAGCTCTTTGGGATTATTGACAAATCACAAGAAGAATCGCTTAGGACTGCAAAGTGAATGATGGGAAAAGCAGACACCATGTTTTACTCTTGTGCTCAGACACACACAGACACCTTGAAGCACTGGCACTGAAACGCTGCGGTGAAGGGTATGAAATGCCCCATGGCAGACTGGTAAGACATGCTGGTGACACAGGGTCAATAAGGCACAGAGGTTGCTGTGTTCAGAGGACCATGCAGAAGAAATAGACCAGAGTGTTTACTTTGGATTATGAATCAGGTTTTATTTGAATGTCAGGAACACTTGCATTGCTCTCATTATATAAAGAATAAATGTTAAATTTGTTATAATAAATAATCACAAGCATGCATTAAACAATATACTGAGCCAAAATACCTAATTTAAATCTGTGGTTTTACATTTTCATTATCATTGTATCTTATATTCAACGGGCCTGGAGTTTCACAATCTAATATGCAAACTGTAGCTCAATCTCGGATGCAGATTTAATATTTTTCTATGTATATCAGAGCTAAGAAGCAATTCATTTTTATCACATGAATATTTTTTTTTAAATGTGCAAGAATAAATACTCCTTATCTTTTATTTGATGAAGCATGTAGCCTGCTATAATAATCAGGTTTTTTTTCAATCTAATTTTGCTGTTGTTATTTTTGTATTTAAATCAATATGATACAGGAAGAAGATGTAATAAGGACTGAAGTTATTGGCGTGTCACAGAGAAGAGGACATGATTGTTGAAAGCCTGAGGGCTGAAACGTTATCTGAATAAAAGAGGATATGGAGCCAAAGTTTGCGGCACTTTCCTTCCTAGTCTCACGTCCTCCTCCAGTGATCAGCCCCCTTACTTCTTCGCGCCAAGAGGCCAATCATCAGTTCTAATAGCTCCTAAAGATAATGTACCATCTTTAACCACCAGGTGGCAATGCATCACACCCATCAAAGCTCCTACACACCCATAGACCAGGACAAGTTACAGATAAACTTGTTGACACTTGATAGTCAAACTCATCTTACTTTCACCCTCTTATCATTAATAGTAATCAGAGATACTTTGCTGTTGACACTATGAGGAAAGTTTCCGTCTTTTCTTAGTTTGAGAGGTCGTTTTGTGTTTGTATCCTCGTTGGTATTTCAGGGGATTTTCTCTCTGTCAAATGTCATGATATATTTCCAGTATTTGATGAATAGCTTCTTCTTCGTAACTGTTCCACTGAATTGGCACCTATAGGGAACATAATTGGACGAAACCTATACAAAAAATATCCAAGATCATAGACTGTATTATAGCAATTTACTATCTTTACTTCCTTGATGAATCACCCTTCAGACAGAGACAAAATGATTTAAACCATCACCGGTTTGTTTTAGTCTAGCCCTCCTTTTGAAAATACACAACCCAACCTCTAAAAAGCATCCAGACCTGGGGCAGCACACCACAAGGTCCAGCCCTGTTGGCTCTCCATTCCTTGAAGTCCACTATTCTACTTTTAGACTTGCTAGTTACAAGTGTCTCAGTTCTTTGGCATGGCAGCCCTTCACATTCACAGCCAACAGGTAAAATGTGGTCAGTTTGTGAGACACTAGTGCCATGCAAGGCTTGCTGACATGCCAGTCATCACTGCCTCAGTGGCAGACAGGCCAGAGAGTGTGAGAGAGCTGGAGCCTCACAGTCATTCAGCTCCTGGCTTCCTGATGTGGACAGAAGGCAGGCAGCGAAGCTCTGTTAAACAGCAGATGTTTTACACTGCGGCCGTTACCCTCATTTCCTGGGCGGAGAGCTCTTCGCTCTATTAGACGAGTAACAGGAACCACACAAAAAAAAGAAAAGTTAGAGGGGGAGAGAGAGAGAGCGAGAGAGAGAGAGAGTGAGTGAGAGAAAGAGGCAGAGCGAGTGAGTGCAAGAGAATAGTTAGCTCGGCTCACAGCTCCCACAAATCACTTTGTCACCAGCAAGCTCTGACAAGCACTGTGAGAGAGGGGAGTGCACAGGGAGAAAGGGAGAGAGACAGGGAGTTAAATAGAGGTGTGAATAGGGAGTTGTGTCAGAAGAGACCCAGGAGGGAAGGTGTGAAGGAGCTGCAAAAGGGCATGAACAAGGTGATATCGATGGATGGATAGAGGGAGGAGAGGACAGAGACGAGACTCCGATTCACAAAACAGTGTGAGCTGAGAGGGACTTTTACTACCGCTACTGCTGTCGTGTTTGGATGGTACACTCATGTAAAGAGAAGGTGTGTAACACTTAAGATTTTGTTATAGGAGGACAGTGTTTCATTGACAGACAGAGAGTTTTGCTGTATGTTTTATATATGTGTATATATATATATCTTCATCCATTCATATCTAGCATCCTTGAATTTGAGCTGTTTACATCTGAGGCTTTGTACACAGGGAGCCGTACACAATCATATTATTGTGTTTGAGGATGAAGACACAGTTAAGGAGACAGCTGCACTATGTGTGAAGTAGGCATGAGTCGGAGGCGTTGAAAGCATTTTCTGGTAAACTGCAGCTGTACACAGATCACATGCTGTTATTGCTTTAAAAAAAAAAGTCAGAGCAGAGAGCGATAAAGTTTGTCAGATGTTTGTTTTTTTCTAGAGGAACCTTTTTCTTCATGGCTTCACTGCTTAGGTTTGTGACTGGAATAGAATAGGTTTGTGAATGTGAGATTGTACCGTCTTTGTACTCTCTTTTACCGTGGATATTTGATTAACTCTGGGCTGACTCACACAAAGCCCCTTACAGTTTTTATCAGGGCTGTAAAGGAAGCCCGAGGTCATCTGATCAAACTTAAAAAAACAGAAGACATAGGAAGGCCATTTTTATTTAAACACAGGACGTAACAATACTATTCACTTCCCTATAGAGACATTTGGAGAGGACGTGTTTGATTTTGTGTTTATGTAAAGAATAAACCTGAATGATCTGTGAAGAGACTGTGTAGGTCAGGGAGGACAGGAAGTAGTGTCAGCTGAAAACCGTTAGAGTCAAATAGTGAGAAAGTGTCACAGTTTCTCTCTGTCGCTCGGCTGGTCTCTGGGGACATGTTAAGAGAAATTGCCCGGTGAGCAGTACACCACTGAGCCGACACGTGGAGGTGTATATGTTTTCTTCAACTAAAACAGGATTCAGTTTGATTACAAGTTACGAGTGTGAGAACTGGATTTGTTGAGTTTATGTTGTTGAGGGTTGATAGATCGTTTTGGACTGATGGGTGCTGTACAAGTCCTCTAAGTGTTTGGAACACTGTCTGTGTACATGTTTGGCTGGGCTCTGTTAGCATTTGACAGCTCCACTCTGGGCTCACTTCAGTGTCTGAGACGTCATTGTGTTACCTGTGTGGGTGAGTCACAAGCTGGCTCATCACTCCGCTGTCTGTCTGCCCACACGGATTCTCCACCTGCTCCTGTGCAAAGAAGACACAAGTGTTAGGTGCTTTTCACAGCGGTGACACCAGTAAACCTGAACTTTCATAAGTCTTCCACACTGCTGTAATTGTTCTGCTGTGTGTAAACACCTTGCGTCAGGCACACCTTTCCCTCGAGTGATTCACTGCTCCGTAAGCATCCCAGGATTGGAGGCGGGCAGTGAAGGAAGAGGTGAGAGAGGACTTGCTAATAACCGAAGTTCATCAGTGGTTGCAGAGCTGCAACAGTGAGGGTGGCACCATGAAGCTGGCACTCTTGATTGCCATGGTTGTGTACATGGTGGGCAGAGCGTGCAGTATGTCTACGTGTAAGACGTTGGACTTGGAGATGGTAAAGAAAAAGCGCATTGAGGCCATCAGGAGCCAGATCCTCAGCAAACTGCGTCTGCCAAAGGAGCCTGAGCCAGATCAGGCTGGAGACGATGAGGAGATCCCTCCCCCTCTGATGTCCCTCTACAACAGCACGAAGGAGATGCTGAAGGAACAGCAGACCCAGGTCCAGACAGACATCTCAACAGAACAAGAGGAGGAGGAGTACTTTGCCAAAGTGCTACACAAGTTCAACATGACCAGTGAGTACCTGATAACTCAGAATACATTGGTCAATAAATTGGTCAATGTATTAGTCCTGTACAGTGCACACATGGACAGCCATAGTAAAAAATGCAGGTAACTATTGATGGTTTAACTACAGCAATAAGAGTGTCAAATAATAGTATGGCTGATATTTATATTACAGGATAGCATATGTTAAGGCACATTGTGCAAGACTCACACAGATCCTGATAGATAATTTTGACACTTTCAACACTATAAGCAGCTGGGAAAACACACAAAAATACCCAACAATTACGTTGACGAACTAAAAGTGAAAGTGAAAAAAAAAACCCTGTTAGAGGTGCTACTTGGCATCAGAAATGTTTATGACATAAACAAATTGAGCAGGTGCTCGTTGGTATGAGAACAAGTGTATATAAATGTACTAAACAACAAAGATGCTTTGAGGCACTTTTTTTGTTTCGAGCCAATGTTTCACAGTGTTATTTTGTTAAAGTTGCCCACCACATTTCAGCATAACCAAAACAATCAAATTAATCAGCATCACATTAAATAGCTGGTATCACTTCCAATCTCGGGCCATAAATTCCCTCAACATGTGTACCCCTTCTGATCTCCACCCAACATCTTTAGGCAGCTTGAAGAGTTCAGAGATCACAGGCGTTACAAGTTAGCAGGACTGTGTGTTGCATCTGGTCTGATGCTCTGTGCTGCTTTCGTGGTATCTATGGCATTTTTACTGCTTTATTAGCACTGTTTGTTTGGCTAGCCGGCATATATTTGTTCAGCCAAATGGCTTTAGGCTGTAATTGTGCAATAACTCCCAAGCTGTTATGATAAACATATTTTATTTTGGTTTTTTTCTTCCTTTCATTGTTCTCTACATGTCTATACTCCTCACCCTATCAGGCAGGCATCCACACTATCCCTACTTTATCCGCCACTTCAAAAGAAAGACTTGAGTGGATGGACCATGCTTAGGAGTGTGCAAACCAAAAGAGGAGAACAAAGGGACTTTCAAAATGAATAGCATTATTTTGTTCTGCTCAGACGAAAACCTAAGAACAGGCGACGAGAGAAGCCCTGAAATGCACTCCTTCACCCTGTCTCATTCTCTCTTTAGTTTTCTCTCTCTCTCTCTCTCTCTCTCTCTCTCTCTCTCTCTCTCTCTCTCTGTCCCTCAGGGATTGGGGGTTTCCTGCAACTTGAGTATTGGGTTCTCCCTTGCCTATCCTGTCACTTGTTCACAATATCTTTATTTCTTTCATTTTCCATTTAATTCCATCTCTGTCTTATATGGTTATTCCTCTCTGTTTCTTTCTTTGTCTCTTTACCCCTCGCTCCTTTCTTTGCTGGGTTTCCTGAGAATATTATCAGTGTGTTTGCCTGTTCGTGTTTGTGACAGGGCAGCTTGGCAGGAAGGAAGGCAGGCTGATGGCCACTGAGATCTTGAGTGACTCAGGTCCGGTGTAAGCGGTGCCCATGGGGAGCATGTGTTTCCTACCTCTGTGGAATGCCAGAGAACACCCATCCACTGTCCTAAACCCTCAGCACAGCTTCCTTTAAACAGAGTAAAACCTCCACACATACACTGGGGAAGGGTGAACCCAAGTATATGAGTGTCCGTGTGTAGGCCTAGCAAGAAATGTCTTGCATTTATTATAAAAAGAAACCCCACAAAAAAACAACCTCACACGCAGGAGGGTGTGGGACTGAATGCAGCTTCTGCTCTTCTGTGAGAAGTAAAAGACAGAGAATGAACAAAGTTTGACAACCCAATTAAAATAGAATCCAACACGACAACAACGTTGTTTATAATATGCATTAACAATCCTGTTCTGCATTTTAATTTGTGGTTCTTTTTATGGGACTCTCACTTTCCTGATACGCCAAAACAGCCAACAGGGATGCATATTTGGGTGCATTTAATAACTTAATAGTTTTGTTCTCCATCATGGTAATTGTGTGGTGGATTGGGGCTAAATTCCTTCAGCCAGTTAGCATGGTAAATGGTCCAAATGTAATTCAGCATATTTACAGGGGGAACTCTTTTCGTCTTTGGAGAACAGTCACGTTGCATTTGCAATTATAATATTTAAGAGTAAATTAAGCTGCTACTATCCTACGATGGAAAAGAGTAGCAATAGGGGTCGCGCGACGGGGTGATTTGGGTAACGAAGCACATCAATGAGTGGGCTGTGGGAGGGTGGAGCCCAGCGCATGAAGGAGGCAGGTATTTAGCCTGTTGCTGGAATTTGGTTCCTCCCACTCGTAATTACAGAGCTGTCTCCCTACCTGTCACAACAGCTGTCCCCGGCTTACCTGTGGATAGGCCCTGATTCAACACACAAATCCCCCCACACCCATATTCGCATGCAGGCTAGGGTGTTATCTTTACACCTATCTGGAAGAGCAGGGCTCTTTTCTCAGCCGAGCATGGAGGAGAAATTTCATACTTTGTTCCCTCAAAGATGTATTTTGATCTCATGAACAGTTCAGTCATATGCCCCTAGAGACAATGCAAGCTGTGTTAATTGGAAAGTAGAAGCGAGGATAAAGCTTCACTATAATTACAGCACTGCAGCCAATATGCTTCTTAGGGGAAGTGACCTAATTTCCTGTTTCGTAAACACTTCTCTAACCCTTAACACATTTATCTCAGTTTACTCAAACTCGCTGGAGACGGTGACTTTCCATGCTGAGCGTTCCTTGGTACATCACTGCCATTTCACTGCTGTCCACATACTGTGCACTGTTGTGACGCTCTGTGTTTCCATTCATGCACTTACAACTAAACATTTGACTCTTCTCTGGGTGGGACCAGTAAAATGTCATCTCATTTCCCTTTACACTCCACACCAGCTCGTTTCAGTTTCAGTTTGGCTTCACTAAAAAGGGGTGAAACCCTACCTAAGCAGCGGCACAGATGGTGATACTGGTAAATGATACACAGGCAGCCGTGACATGCGGGACTGTGGTACAGCCTGGACTGTCTAGGCACAGCAAATATGCAAGGCTGGGTTGTAGCTGCTGTCAAAGAGTAATTCCCGGACTTGAGAGCAAAGAATCACGGCTTTGGCAGGCTGAGGCAAAGTAGAAAGTTTGGGCCTGGGCCAGACCCCAGGCTCCATTGATACACATCTCCAATTTCCCTGCACCCCCACACACACCCTTCTATCTGTCACTGTTATATTCCTATGAGAGCGTACTTCACCCTGCTGTTTTCTTTGCATTTATGGTGTTACAACCCCCCCCCCCCTTGCACCTCCTCTCACTTCTCTCCTTCTACGCTGCGTTTCACTCTTGTGTATCTTTGCACGTCTCCGTCTGACTTAATCCTGTGCAATGTATCGCAGGTAGATTTATGGTGTTAAAGCCTTCAGTAGCTTGGCTCTGTTTTCTATCAGGCTCTGCGTGGGGAATGTTCCTGCTGTCATGATATGAGCAGGCTCTGGGATAAAATTTGCAAATATGGGCAGGAATACATTAAGAAAACAAAACACTCTTCATGGTCTACTTGACAACAGCTGGAATAGATAAGTGTTCGACTGTAGTCAAGTTTATTGAGTAACACTGTGCACCCATTTTAGTGATGGGTGTAAAAAAAAGGGTTAAAAACATTTATTATTACATTTCTTATCTTTCCATGTAGTACATTCCAGCATGTATGCACCACATCTGCAAGTGTGATACAATATTACTATTAAGTTTGAATATTTGTAGTGTAATGCAGCAAAAAGTTCATAGATAAAAAAGTACAAAAGTGTATCGTAAAGTGTATGTACTGTATAGATTATGATTATGGTTTAATTCCATTAAAAGAGGTACCCAAAACTCACAATCCCTCCACAACCACAAAATGCATTTGTCTCATACCAAAAATTCTAATTGCTGCTCTATTCTTCCTTAGTAATACTGGTCTTTGACCCATATGTAAGTGTTTTAATATGTAGTATATATAGATAGCGACTCCTAATTCAATATCTATATTTTTTACATTATATAGCTCTACATTGCAAATTTTTCTTTCAATTTTGAACATAATAAAAAATTCTGCAAGACTAAGAAATATCATAGATAACTTCACAAAAAATCACAAAAAGTTAAAATGCTTAACAGAAAAGAATTGTCATTACAATTACACTTCAAAGTGGTTCCCCTTGTTTATGGAGGAGGATGGTTTAAGACGCCAGATTATATGAAATCTCTTGTGAAATCAAATAATCAGAACAAACATTTAAAATATGCCTTGATCAGCTGTGATAATCAGGCGGATTATCACCTTGCCTGAACTTGCATGTCTTAAATAGCTGTATGAAGTCTCCAAATAAGTAAATGTCCATTTTAAATCACACAGAAAAAAATGACACCGACAGGACCAAGAACTCCAACATAATATCAATGTCCTTCAACATCGCCGAGATACGGGCAAGTGTGGGAGATTACCGCCTGCTGACCAGCGCAGAGCTACGGATGCTCATCAAGAACACAGTGATACAAAGTGAGCAGCGGGTGGAGCTGTATCAGGGTCAGGGGTCAAAGCCTCTTTACCTCGCTTCCCGTTTCATCACTAATGAGTTGAAAGACAAGTGGCTGTCCATTGATGTCACAAAGACCTTGCAGAACTGGCTCAAAGGGACCGGTGAGTTAAACAAGCAGTTTATCCAGTGATCTGTTTACACCAGTTGGGCCCATGTGCAATCTCATGCAAACACAATGACGCAACCAACCACTTTTAGATTGCTGATTTTTGTACATTTCTCTCTTATCAGATGATGAGCAGGAGTTCCAACTTCAGCTGCACTGTCAATGCAGTGACACAAGTGGCCTCGGTTTTGCAGTTTCTGGAACCACAAATGGCAGGGGAGACACAGGAATGATGCAGCAGTTGACACAGCAACCGCCCTACATCCTGACCATGTCTATCCCTCAAAACGTCAGCAGCCACCTGTCTTCACGCAGTAAACGTTCCACTGAAACAAAGGATACCTGTACAGCGTAAGCAATCCTACATATCTGACATCCTTTTTTGGTTGGGTTTTATTTTATTTGTTTTTAATGCTTCACTGGGCAACTTAAACCACTGGCAGATTTGAAATGAAGTGTTGAAACTTTAACTACACTCGTTGAGCCACCTGACAAGCCTATACATGACGAGTCATTAAATGCTTTATGGTAAATGGATGCTTTACATTGTGCCAGCCATTCACCCAAGCACGCTCACACAAGACGGAGTTCGCAATGCGAGTCAACTGACTAGGAGCCATTGCTCAAGGACACTTTAACATGTGGACAGGAAGAGCCGGGGTTCCTCATGAGCCAATAGAGTGCTAGTCACTTCCTTTGGGTGGAGAAGTGACAACAGTGTATCACACATAATTTAATTCAGGAAAAGAGAGTGACGGTTCTTGTTTAGGATGGAAAAGACCTCTGAAATAAAGTATTATTACATTAAAACTGTCCTTAGTCCAGGACACCTACATTTAAACCCAGAATGTATCTCATCTCAATATATAGCAGCTACGCTATAAAAACATCTATGCTGCATGACACACTTCCCTTAAAAGATGTTTCTCTGTTCTCTCACATGCAGCCAGACTGAGACCTGTTGCGTGCGGAGCTTGTACATCGACTTCAGGAAAGATCTGGGCTGGAAGTGGATACACAAGCCGACGGGCTACTATGCTAACTACTGCATGGGGTCCTGCACCTACATCTGGAATGCCGAAAACAAATATTCTCAGGTAGGGTGCAACACCTTGCTGTGTGGTGTGCAATCCACATCTGATTACATGGTGGCATACGTTACGGTGGTTTGGCAGCTCAGACTGGTGCTTTTCTCCCTCTGTGGTTATTGAAGGACTGTTTTGACTCTCCGGGCTGTAGCCGATTGACAGAAAACGAAAAATAATGATGATTCTGATACATTTCAACAAAAATTGCCATAACATTCTTTGGTTTGCAGCTTCTCAAATGTGAGATTTTGCTGCAGATGGTAGGGGTTGAAAACAACACTTTGAGAGCTCTGTGAGTGAACCAAAACAGTAAAATTGCAAGTGGACAACTAAACAATGATCTAAAACCCATTGTAAAGCTCTGTAAAGCTGCAGTCAGTCAAAATACTAGGTTCATCGGGACAAGGGACACCTCTCACACCACAGTCATTTGATAGATTTGATAGATGTCCATTGTAGTTGCTTTAATGACAGTAGTCATATGTTAGAGGCCTAATTCAAATAATATAAGATTTTGACTAACCTTAACCCTAACCTTTAGCCATGCTCTAGGGATGGTAGTGTCAGTCATTCTGTTGGTTGGTCGATCTATCGATCCAAAACTTTGGTCCACCCTGAAATATCTCAACAGCAATTGGATTGATGAGCATTGTTTTTTAGATTTTATTTATTTGGATGATCATGGTACCCAGAAGATGAAGCATACTGACTTTGGTGATCCCTTGACCTTACTTTTTGTACCACCAAGAGCTTTACATTTTGTATAAGTGAAATGTCTTCACAATTATTAAATGGGTTTCCATGAAATCTGGTACAGATAGGCTGTTCATGGTGTCCAGAGAATTCATAATTGTGCCAAGAGAAGCGAAGTCGGGGTACTGGGGGTTAAGCATTTTTACTTTTTCCAGAAAATATTTAATCATCTGCTGGATAGCCGAGCATTTTTGCACACACATTCATGCTGTGACTGTGTTTCCTTTGGCACCAACATGAGGATCACATTTGTGGTTTTAAGCGACACGTCTCATCAACTCTTGTATGCACTGCCATCAAATGTGGTACAGACATTCATGCCCCTCTCAGGATTAACTGTAATAACTTTCACGATTCCCTGATTTTTCATTGAGCTCTATCATCAAGTCAATGTTTTCATTCGTCCAATACTTTTGGTTTATAACTAATGATCTGTGCTGAGTGCAACTTACCAAGTGTTAGTGTACTATTACACGAAACTAACATTGTAAATGTTGTACACATAAACATTGGTGCATTAACATTAAATGAACATCAAGCTCAAAGCACAACTGCTAGCATCACCATAGACAGTAAGTCTCGTCAAAATGACACACGCAGCTAAAAAATTTGTGTCAGAAGCTGTAAATCTGACAGTTAATCCCAAAATGTTGTATTGATATTATTTAAATAATTTAAATTATTCTAATAAATTATTTGAATTACTAATTATTTGCAACAAAAAATAATTTAATGGAATACACTAAGATTGTTCAATAAACAAGACTTTATAGCTGCTGCCTGGATTTAAAAAAAAAAAAAGTCAAATATCCTTGTTTTAGTGTTACCTTGCCATGAAGCAGGCACTAAGTCATTGGGACCCATGTATCCCTTATCCCCCCATTTTCTGGGCAAACTTGTAAATCCTCTAGAATTTGGTCCTTTTGTGTTACAGTTGCTTTGGCACATGCCATGCGATGAAACTCTGAGCCGAGTTCTCTGTTTTCATGTCTTTCCCTAATTGTTTACAGATTTTGGCCCTGTACAAGCATCACAACCCGGGAGCCTCGGCCCAGCCCTGCTGCGTTCCCCAGGCGCTGGAACCGCTTCCAATCCTCTACTACGTGGGCAGGCAACACAAGGTACCCATACCGCAACTGAGTAACATTCACTCTGAGGTGAAATGTTTACAGAGCATTTTAGGCGAAAGCAACACTTACAGATGATTCATCACATTACTGTTGATTTTCGCTTTCAGGTGGAGCAGCTGTCCAATATGATTGTGAAGTCCTGCAAGTGCAGCTAAAAATACACCGCTGTGCCTCCCCTCAAACACAAATTGAGATGGAAGAAGTCGTGTTTGAGACCACAGACGAGAATATCTTGCTAAGAGTGAGAGAAAGAGAATAACGTAAGGAGTGGACAACAGGAACAAATGTTTGAATTCATCAGGATTTTTGTTGTCTGGCTCCTCCTGCGAGTCCTGCCATTATCATGTTGGAAGCACATCAAACCATGGATTCTTTATATAGATATCATAGGTGATTTTCTTTTTCTATGTGAATATACTTTTTCCTTGCAGTAGTAAAAAATATCTGTCTTGAAATGAATTAATTTATTTGTTGGCTGGACGGATCTGCTAAGAAGTGATACCCGGTTAAGGTATTAAAAAAATGATTTATTACACACACAAAAAAGGTGTATAAAGGATACCAAAGGACATGAGGACCAAAAATGACCTTGATGGAAGAACACTTTTCTTTTCACAGGTGGTTGTCTGGGACATTTTTGTTTGCCACATCATCCTCCTAAAGAGGTCATAGTTAAAGGTGCTAAATCCCAGGTATGGAAAAAAGTGACTGTTGGGGTTTCCCTGGAAGATATTGCTGCAGGTGTTTTTGGAGAGAGCAACACCATAAAGGACAGCAGACAACCACAGGGACAGTCCAACCTGGGGAAACTCCCTCTAACTGAGAGGCTGGAGTTTTTCAGTCAACCAAGCAACATTTCACATCAACCGTCCATCAGGTTTTTGTTTGCTTTTTCAACCCACATGATTTTTACAATGCTTTTTTTGTCACTCTGTTTGTGTTCATGATTGAATGTCAGCTTGTCCTTATAACGGCTCCTGAGATGTCAAAGCCATGAGTTATATCAGTGGTTGCAAGCGTGGTGACACCATGTTTTTCTTCCCTGCGGCATTTACAGCCAACTTGTTTTCTTTAGATGGTGAGGGTCAGGCATGTGGTTGTGTTGCTGGTTTTAAGGAGGAGTCATTCAGGCACAATACATACATTTGCTGTTTTTTAGTAAATTAGGGGCGATTTTTATTGCCTTTTCATTTCCGGACAAGTTCTTACTCTCATCTGAAGTGTGATGCTTTTTGCACAATTCAGTAATTTCCAAAGAATTCAACTTTTGTGATTCGTTTTAGAAATAAAGCAACACATTTTTTTCTGTTTACCTTATTTTTATAGTGCACTTAACATTTGAAATTGTGTAAATACTTAATACATAAAAAAAACCTGAAATAAACATTGATGTTAAATTATCACGTGGGAGTGGAAATTTTTTGTGAGCTGTCAGAAGGCTGTGCGTGTGTGTGTGTGTGTGTGTGTGTGTGTGTGTGTGTGTGTGTGTGTGTTGCACTTGTCAGAGCATGCAAATGATGCGTTTTAATTAAGTCAGGGAGTCACGGAGAGAGCATTTTATGAAGCAAACTAAATCACATGTAGCATTTAGACTTGCAGCTTTGTCTTGTTAATCACATGAAAGCACGCATGCCCTATGTGGTTAAACAAGTTTTGATCTATGATAAGTAGCAACAACAAGGTTATGCTTCGGTAAAAATAATTTTCTAAAAATATACACTTTCCAGAAAACTGTGACTTGAAATGAAAACTGAGAGTGGGTTCGTGTAGTTCATGAGTGCAGCTCAAACACAGATGTAAAAGGCTCACACCCCCACATTCCTCCACATTCTTCCTACACTTTTTCAGTATAACATCACTCTTCTACTAATATCTCTCTCATGTAGTACTTTGATGATTGGGGATATACCTTGCTATGCATGCAAAGAACACACACCGTGGTTCTTTCAGCAAATTTTATAAAACCAGGTTGTGCACTGACTGTCAGAGGTCAGGAGAGAGACCCACCGTTGGAAAAGCGTGGCGTATGCCAGGTGTGTGTGGTCTATTTCTGGGCAACCGCTGGGTGCCTGTTTACTGTGGACTGACTGAAGACCCACGGCTAACATCAGAATTCCCGTACGTGCAGCCCTGTTCTTGGCACTGCCTTTAACTGTATGGATACATGCCATACCAACATTTTATTTACTATCTCCATGCACCCCGTCCATCCCAACCCCCACCCTGCCAGCCCCACCCCTCTCTCTCAGTACTCATGGGATTACTGGCAGCCCATGAGGCTGAATTGGGAATGAGGAGAGCAGGTCCAGACCCGTTGGTAAGTCTCAGACTTAAGGGCAGTGACAACATGGAAAATTAAACACACATACTGTACACATGCACATGAAAACACTGAACCCACTGACACACAGCCACGGCTCAGGCACATCAACGTCAAAATGCCTTACATAAGCTTTGTGTGAGTGAGTGGTGTGGAGGATGCTTGTGCTGCTAACAAGGTGACAGTGATCTGTGCTATCTTGTTCCAAGGCTGGTCATGTTACCCAGGGTTCCTCTGGAAAGCACAGAAATGTTTCTCCTGCGAGCCAGCACAGAGAGTGCCTGTTTGGAAAGTTCTCTCTGAAGGCAGATAAACAAAGTAAAATGAAACATGATCAACATAATTGAATCCCCTTTTGTCTCACCTCTCAAAAGGATTCAGACTGATCTGTTGCCAGGTCTTGATTTTAATGGTGCCGAGGCACATTATGTACTGTGTTATCTTGGCAAGGCAAATGTAATTGGAATGCTAAAAGGTTTTTTTTTCTTCTTCTTGTAGAAAACAGGATAATTACCAAACATAAAAAAAGCAAAACACGAGTTCTTTTGGAGGAGACAAGATCATTAAAATTAGTTTCTTAAAACGCCAACAGTTCCACCTGTTTTACTTTCCCTGTAATGACCAAACAAAGGGTATGAATGTCAAGAGGCTCATAAATCTATCATGGTGTTAATGGAATGGTCCCAGAGGGAAGTCAAACTCAAGTAGGCTTGTCCTTCTAACCAATGTTCATTTCTCAGCAGCTGCTTCCTCTCGAGCCCTCAGGCTTTTTATGGCACTGAAACAAACTGCTGACACCTCCTGCCACAAAGCGAAATACATCCCTGAACACGCTCTATATCCCCAGAGGAAAAAAAAGAAAAGAAAAGAAGGGGCACCACTTGAATCCATCCCACCATGTATGAGTGTTACACAAGAGAAACAAGTGAGGAATGTGTGCTGCATTTCAGAATCAAGCAGGTGTTCTTTCACCACTAACACGATGCACGTGCCGAGTTTATATGACCGAATGAGTAACCAGAAAATTGTTCTGTTGTTGCACTTCATCAGAGTGAACAACTCATTCACTTTTGACATAATTGGCTCTTTAACGGCATCAACATGGTGTTTTTCATCGTCTTTTATCCGCAGAGAAAATGAAAAGGCTCTGTTTGGTGTAACGCTGCCTTAAAACCTTTTGTCTTTGTGGCGCTTTACGAGTTAACAATGAAAACCGATTTCGCTTAAATGTAAGAGTGATCTGCTGTGCCGCTGGTCTTGAAAGTGCTATTTTGGGTTCTGTCTTATTACAACATCTATGACATTTGCAATTATACGTCCACTGATCTTTTGCCACAACTGGTCATTAAAAAGTGGAGCAGTAAAGCGGCCTGGTATAATTCCTGCGGACTCAGACAGAGTTGACTTTGACCTTAATAACACACCCTGGTGTCCTGCTGCTGCTCAGCTCGGCTTCACAAACACACAGCTGTTCAAAAGCCATTGTTGATCCAGGTGCTGTATCTATATACATACACACATCACATCGGCAAACATGTCTGCCACACACTCACAGTTATACCTGTTATGTTAGTTACTTTATTATCATTTTCATTTCGGTGTTGGTTGCAGGCACTCATTTAAGTTTGCTTTAAGACTGTCATACTTTAATTTGGGTTGCTTCAGTATTTATATCAGTGGCGGCTGGTGACAGAAATGTTTGGGGGGGGGGGGGGGGGGCACAGTTTGATGGTTGGTGGTCCTAGGGTTAGTGTCAGACAAACCGTAGCACCACTTCATACCATAGCAAAAGAAATAAAATAAGAAAGGCAAACCAATCTAAAAACAAC
This sequence comes from Scomber scombrus, assembly GCF_963691925.1. Classification (NCBI taxonomy): domain Eukaryota; kingdom Metazoa; phylum Chordata; class Actinopteri; order Scombriformes; family Scombridae; genus Scomber; species Scomber scombrus. The sequence continues at coordinate 23,323,815 of NC_084974.1, forward strand.
ACAACACACTATAATGTTCCCTGGTTTGTCCCAGTATAGTATCTCCGACCCACAGAGAGAGGAATAAAAAATTATAATTAGACATGATAAAATGTCCATTTCACTCACGTCACCTAAAGTTACCAGCAGTTACCAATAAGGTAATATGCTTAAAAAGAGACACCACCTATATTTTAGTTATTGTGTCTTCATTCTTGATTTCACTGTAATCTGTTAGTTGTTGTTAATAATGACATGTACCCCAAATTAACTGTAATAGTCAAAATTACTTCTATCATTTCTTATCCTGCATTTATGCATTTTAGTTTTTTACACTTCATAGTTATGTCTTTTATAAAGTATTTTTAACACTTTACAATATTAATAACAGGAATGCAGCTACTACCTGATCTTTTATGTCCTGTTGGAGCTGCTGGATGCAGCCACTGGTATGGACTGAATATATGTTACTCTTCTGGACATTGGCATAGCGGAGGTCCACATGTGGGCAGATGTGGTGAAACAGCTGCAGACAGAGCTCAGCAATGCTAAGTCTGCTAAAAACAACTTAGCTCCATGTTATTGTCTTGATGGCTGCAGCTACTTTAGTGTTTGCATTTTTTCAGAAAGATGTTTTAGGTCTCGTTCCCCTGTCTTTGTCCACAACGTTTCGGTGCTGACACTTTGAAAAAGCAAACAGATAAAGCAATAAAAGGAATAACTCACACCACATTCAGCTAGCCAGCTCCTTTTATCATAACAGCAGCGGGAGAAGCTCTGGGTCTCAGCTCGTCCTCCATTACCTGCTGCTGCTGAAGCCGGTCCGGTCCAAACTGCTTTATCCTCTTTCTCTCTTCAAGTGAAAGTCTTTTGAAATTATGTTTTTGTAGAGAAATTACTAAATAATCTTCTTTAATTTCCGCGGCTCCACTTTAACGTCATCTCCTGAAATTACCGTCAGCAGGAGTTTGGGTGACAGCAGCTGACGGGAGGGCGTGAATGACAGTCGGAACTGTCCAATCACAGTAGATTAAAAAACATAAAACAACAACAATTCGCTGCCAATAAAAGTGGGCGTGTCCGGGGCGCAATGAGAGAGAAGCTTCAGGTCATGTGCTTATCAAAAATTTGAGGGCTTGCGTTGACTCCCATTACACTGGCGCCCCGCACACAGGAGGTACATATAGAAATTAATAAAATACCATTTGGAATCAATTTATAATGAATGCTGACAGGTGATGAGAGACTAACAGGCGCATTTTACAAGCAAATACTTTTTATTTCATAATTATTTAGCATTATCTAATTAATCTATATTCAATATGTTCAAATATACTTTCTCTAGATATTTGGAGGGGGCGGTGCCCCAGCAACACGCATTAACCAGCCGCCACTGATTTATATCATTAAAATACCATTTAACTAATTTACGACTGCTATAACTTGTCTTCACTGTAATATTTTGTTGCTGATATTGTTGAAATATATCTATTGAATAAACTTGAGCAAATACTGACTTTTATTTTAAACATTTTTACCTTTTCTCTTCTGTGTAATGTGATATTTGTTTATTTAGTTTAATCCGTTTTCTTTATTCATTTATTTAGGTTTACTTAATGTTATTCAACCACATTTTAGGAGGCCATATTATAGCCTCTGTAGAATAAAATTACAGTAATTCTAGTGTTTTACTTTTGATTCACTTTAATTGAAGGATTTGAAACAGCTGTTACATAATTTCTTAATTGTTGTTAACCTCAATTACTACACTGCATCCTCCTCCAGTTGACGTATTTTGGCACACACAAACACACACATGTGCCAACACACACACACAGATTTTTTAATTTTTTTCCCATAAATGGAACAAATTTACATAATACAAACAAAATATTTGCAAGTCCTTGAAAATTTACCACAGTGTCTACAGACTAAATATTTAGATGTTTTCAGCATTGCTAAATATGCAAAAGCTTCACAATTTGCTGCTGACAGGTTTTTTCCCCTTCTCCACCTGTCTTGTCTTTACCACCATTCCCTCGCTTGACTTCACACCTGCAGTTTAAATCCAGATGGTTATCAAAGCCTGAGTCACCATATCTCTTGTGCGCCTTCCCCTCTTTTTCTCCATTTTCCTCTCTCATCTTTTTCTTAACCCCTTCCAACTCTTTGAAGACACTCCCTGACCATTTTGTGTTATCACCTGAACAAAACATGGCAAGTGATAGGGGAAGAAAACAGATGTAAGGGGGAGTGAAGTAAATGAATGAGGGAGAGACTGAACAAAGGACCACACACACCTTTGCTTTTCTGGATATTTAGCTAAAAAGGTTTTTAACATTAATGTCCGTAAAATAAATGAGCTGAGGAATAAAAAACAACCCCATTTGCAAATGAAGATCTCCCATTTCTTTTTCGACAGATGGTGGCTGTGCTCTCTTTTGTCATGCACATAACCAGTAGCTAACATCATAGCTTGATTCACAGTGGATCAAAGACAGGAGAAACTCAAACCCTCTTCAAAGTGAAAACTACAAAGGGAAAGTATGTCTGAGTGTGGTTATAAAACATGCTGCGCCCTGACTCATTTGCTGGACCTCAGTAAGTAAGAAATGTTTTTCTAAAAAAGGAAAGGTACCAATTACATCTCCGGACTGGCTCCTTCTCACGGTACCGCCCCTCCGTTTCCTTCCTTCTCTTACTCTCTCTTGCTCTCTGTCCCTGGACACAGAGGGACAGATCAGCCCCTATAAACAGCTACCATCTCCCTTGGCAATAGGAGGAAAGGATCTGACTCTGGGGTCTGAAAAGAAAACAATGTCCAACCATGAACACCCAGAGGAGAGGAGAGGCAGCCCCTAAATAGCAGTTTAATCTCATAAACATGACGGAGCGACATACCCCAGCAGAGGGGGGTGGGGGGGTTGATGGGGCTTGAGGGTCCCATAATTCCCCCAAGTATCCCCCTGGCTCCATTCGGCTCTGACACACTAGTATCTGTAACTCAAAGATTTTTAAAGCAAAGTTTCTTTTATCTGTATTTATAAAAAACATCTTTCTCTGGTTTTCCATCCATCTTAAAAGGTAAATGCTTATCTAATGCTGTACTAGCTTGTTAAAATTGAACACCCATCATCTTGAATATGTAATGGACTTAATTGTTGTTTGGGTTTTTTTTTGGTGGGAACGGAATAACTCAAAAACAAGCTGACAAGGTGACTTATAAAGTCTTAATAGCTAACCATAATACTCAACTCTCCCAATACTCACTCTCCTGTTAGCTCAAGGCTGACCTGCTGATGCTGGTGTGACACAATAATAATGTGCGTACGTGCACAGCCTCATTTCCCAGATAGTAATTCTGACTATTAGTGCTTTATTTATTAATTTGCTGACAGCTTTACTTTAACTTATGTCTGTCTATCCATCTATCTATATGGTATATAAATGGGATGACAGACAAAAAACAAAGCACACACAAACAATCAAACAAACCTTCTATGATAATTGTCAGTGCTTAGAATCATTAATTCATTTGCTCTTCAACACTCATATTGTACATAGAGAACTGTGTTACCAGAAAAAAATAAAATAAAAACACTACTTAGGTCTGTCTTGACATTTGACTGTCCAAAGAAAACTTTTCCTCTGTTTGTGAATTGCAAAATGGTAGATAAATCCTGCTTCACGACCATTGTTTGACACTTTTTAAAAAATCTCACTATATTTGGACAAGACCACAAAATAGCACAGTATGTAGCGCACTAAAGAGTGAATGTTGAATGATTTTGGAGTTACAGAAGCTCATGAAACGAGGGCTTGCTGGGAGAAGGGGCGTTGCTTCAGCTCACCATGAACCCCTGAGGCAGTGACCCTCACCAGTGGGAATAAACTTAAGTTCAATCACACTCTATTACTCATCCCATACCCTCCTACGTCCACTCAAAGACACACACGCACACACACGTAGACTCACAAACACACTTACTTGGACATGCACACATACTAAAGCAGGGGAAAGGCTGCTGACTCCAATTAAAGAGAAGTGTGACTAAAGCTACAAATCATACGCACTTGTGTTAAACTGAAGCAGTGGACAGGAAGAAATATCATCTTCCTCTTCATTGTCTGTATCACATGGTAACCTGACTCTTCTAATTGAATAAATAGGAGGTTAGGGAGGTGTTAAGTGTTTCAGTGCAGTTAGGTGGTGTAGGGTCTGTTTTAGATTAGTCAGCTGCGCTCTGTGGCCTCTTGGGGCTTACATCTGTATTGATGGGCACACAAGGATTATGACAGCGGAGAGAAAGGCTTGGTGGCGTGTTCCTCCATTGCCTTAGGTCAGTGTGCCCCCACCCCTCCTTCCTCTCCTCACTGGCTCTGAATTCCCCAATGAACAACACATTCCTCCTTCCCAGTCTCTCTGTTTATGACACGCCATCCTTTGAAGCAGCATGTGTGTGTGTGTGTGTGTGTGTGTGTGTGTGTTTGTGTATATGTATGTGCACGGTTGCACAAATGTGTGTGTTTATGTGTAAGCCTTGAGCAACTGAGCCTGAGTGACTGCATGGACGTGTCGGCATGACGCTATGAAAGTTGAATCATATGTTTGAGTGTGTTGTGAGTATTCTGCAAATCGGACACACCTGAGCAGATAACAGCGCGTACTGTATCTGTGCAACAGCTGTTTTTTTACATTTCTGCACCAAAGAGGGAATCTAGGCCAATTGAATTACACAGAGAGAAAGAGGGAGAGTGCATGAGAGCGATGGGTGGAGGAGAATGCTATGAGTCATCATCAAACTTGGGATGCGCTCGTTTTTAAAAGGCATGGAGTGAGAGGGGCAGACTGGGTGTTGAGACGAAGAAAAACAAACGAGTTGCTTTTCTAATTAAAGCAGCCCTGAAGGAGAGGGTGGGGGTGTTAGGGAGTTGGGGTTGTGTGTGTGTGTGTGTGTGTGTGTGTGTGTGTGGGGTGGGTGGGGGTGGTGTGGGGGGTGGGGGGGGGAGGTCAAAGCCAGCTTAGTCATTCCTTTACACCCATTTCCTGTGATCAAGGCACTTTGGGAGCGGGCAGCAGGGTGAAATTAAGTGTTTGGTTTATTCAATCCTTCCTCATTCCCCCTCCCATTCAATGCACTCACACGAGCAATGATTTTATACATGAACACATGAGAACATACAAATAGACTCATGCATACACGTGCAGTGCGTGTGTGTGTGTATGAACAAAAGTGCTCACACAAGTACATGAACACTTACCTATACGGACAACATCATGCACAATAAAGACTTCCCTAAATTAAGCAAGATACTTTATGTACTTTTTTTAAAGTTTGATTAACACTACAGTTTTGGACTCCCTGGATCATATTAAACATGCACCAACCAACGCAGCCCCATGCATTGCTTTTAATGCAGGGCTGTTTTCGATCTGAATGCTGAATTACAGTCTTGGCATGCACACTCAAACACACAGACACACCTAAAAATACACATGTGCACAACACACGGACAAAAAGGGAAAAAAGGTGTGTGCAGGTATAACAGAACACAGACTTGAAATGTGGGCACCACAGCTTGTCCCTCTGGCACTGCTGAATCATAAATGCTTAATACGCTGGGACGGCCAAGAGCTGACACAAACAGCTCTGCACACAGATCAACGTCCCCTGTGGTATCCGAGAAATCTTTTAATGAAATGAATTTGAGGTGACCAACTATGATGATGATGAAGAGGAGAATCATAAAGTCTATTGAATTCCTCTGTGGTCCAGTGTGACTGTCTGTGTTTAATTAGTTGTTTTTTTTCCAGTTCACACCACCTGATGAACACATGTGACTGCACCACTGAGTGTGGTCCTCATTTGCTTTATGATATACCTGCTGGGCTCTGCTCTGAAGAAGTAGGCGCAAAAAAAAAAGTTGCAGAGAGTGCCTAGATCTGATGCTGCTTCCTCTGCCTGGCCACCCAAGTGTACAGGATGTAAACTAATACTTCACAGTAAGGAATCATCCTCCCTAGAGATAAAAAAAAAAAAAAAAAAAAAAAGACTCAGGGATGAGTCTGGAAGGCACCCAAAGGTCTGTCAGTAGTTAATGCTAACTGACAGGAAAGTCCAACGGTAACAGCAACAGGAAGAGGAAACTCTCCCCCACAACATCCTGGATGGCCTGTCTATGTGTGACGGGATATTTTCAGACTCTACACAACGTTTCTGGTTCTGTATTTGTGCTTCGCAGCTGGTATTGACATGGCAAAGTTTCTCATTAGCGGCTCAAGAAAGCATCTGTGCTCCAGTTGTCCTCATGATTACCGTGCTTGGGAAAGTAATGTTCTTCTACTGACAGATATTTACAGTTTGTCTTGAACTCCTGCGACATGCTTGTCTGTCTGTCTGCCGCTTTGCTTGTTTGTTATTGCTGTCTCACCACATCAGATTGCAGTTATTCACACCACTTGAGACAATTCAGCCCCGACGGAGAAGCCGGGGTGGTTTCGCTCTCAACAACCCTGTCTCCCTTTCCACCTTGTTTGCAGAGTCCTATTGAAGTCTTCCTTCCCTTTTAAGTCCTGTAGTCATCTAATGGTCAGAGTGTGTGCACCCAGACATCCTGAGTCACTTATGATGCGGGTTCCTTTCTGTGGGAAAGTTTGACCATGTGCGCTGTGATCGGTTGTTCATTGCTCATAAACAGTAGGAGCAGCCTGCGATGTAAAATAAACTACCCGCCACAACATTTCGCCGCTACCGTTAACTGGCGTGAAAACAACAACCACACTGCCAGATGTAAGGGGCTGCAGCGGGGGGTCACACACAAGTGCTCTGTGCATGTGTGTGTGCATGTGTGTGTGTGTGAGTGTGCCACTGTCGCTTTGATAGATAATCCTAGGACTCTTTGCAAAAGGGGTTGCCGTCTAGCACATTAGTACAACTGTGGGGTGTGGGTGCGATGCAGAGCCTGTTCACAAAGCTGGTGTTATCTTCGGGTGAAATAAGCAAACAGAAATGCTGCCCAGTCTGACTCCCAAGTGAACTGTTGGTGTCCTCCGCAGCCTGAAATAGACACTGAGAAGCTGCTGTTGAGAAAAATAAGATGCGCTGTGAGCTGAGAGCTGTGAGACTGTGACATGTACAGTTAAATAGGAGTTTACTGTCACTCTTACAGCTCCGTAGGATGGGTGATGTCATTGGGCGATGCAGAGCAGCGTCTGGGGTGGTCATCGTCTATAAATATCATACCCGGGGTGTTCCTCCTCTCTGTTTTCTCTCACTCGCATACGGTATACAACAACCTTTTCACCTCGAGCATTTACCACGCTCTTGATTCAGTGTGGTGTGTCTATTTCACATCCTCCACTGTCTGCCCTTGCTCTATCTATCTGCATTCCTCCCTGTGAGTTTCTTTCTTTTCTCTGCAAGGCACTGAGACATGGGTCTATTTGCTTGAATTTCTCATTTCCTGTTTGGGGTGTGTATCCGATCCCTTGTTCTCGTGCCCAGCACACATCAAACACTCGAGCTGCTCAAAATAAGAAAAAGAGACAGAAAAGGGGGGATACACAGAGACAAGCGTATAAATGAGGGAATGATGGCAAGACTAATGTGAATGGGAGAAGTGTATGTGCGGTGGAGAATCATAATGAACATGAGTGGAAGGGAAAGTCCTGACTGATGACACAGACACATTGAAAAACAGAGAAAAAATGAAAAAAAAAGGAAATGGTTAATTATCGTTATATCCCTGGATATGGCCAAAAAAGGCCAGACTCGAACCAACCGGTGAGTTCATACTGCCAGATCGTTTTTCATCCTAATCTAATTTTTAAGGAATCTGGGCTGCTTTTCGCTTCCCATAACAATTTGTTTTTATTTATTCTAATTATCTGTTTAAGTCAGTCATTTTCTAAATTTGCTTTAACAAGGCTGTGGTGCCAGTCGATCAGGAGGAGGTTGCTGGATATGAGCCATTTATAAAAACAAAAAACGAACAAAAAAACAAAAAAAACTCTAACCCTGAAACTAACAGCTAACATAGTCTGCTTCACATTTCCACAGTTAAGAATTTATTCCATTCAGGCTGTGTGTGGGCTTACACTCACACACAGGTATGGAGCTGTGGTTTCAGTGGCTAATGCAACTACTCTTACTGTATAACTTAACAAATCAAACTGGTTTGTTTAATAGGGAGAAAGGAGTGAGAATGAGTCGTAGTCATGCTCACGGTCTGTCTGACTGACAAATATGATGTAAAACCATACACTGCTTTTTCTTAGCAAAGTTACAGCGCTGAAATAAAAGCTAATGATGGAGGATGTGAGAGTCAACCGGACAAATGGGAGAAAGTTCTTTAAAAAAAAAAAAAGTTCCTTTTTGTCCTGTTTTCAATTGAAAAAAGCTTTTTTATTACAATCAAGTCTTTGTTTATGGAAAGAAGTGTTTTTACAGCGGAAAAAAGGAGCAAATTGTTGACAGAAACTCCTCAAACCTCAGCCACATAACCCACTTCTAGTAAATTCTGTTTGTCGTTTAATCAAAACATGGATAAATGGAGCCAACAAAACTGGTATTCAGTCATTATAATCAAGTGTAGAAATTAAGAGAGCATCAGTCCCTACCTTTTTAAAGTTACTACATAGACCTTTCATTTTGTGTTGAATTTAGCACCCCCTGTGGACAAACGCAGGAGTGTTTGTTTCCTGAAATAAGAACCAAATTTCCCATGCACCATCCCCGTCTTGTGTCATAAAGATCTTGGCTAGCGTGTGCATTTGTTTTGGAAGCGAGTCAAAGAAAGAGGCAATTTATTTTTAAAGGTTTTTTTTCTTTTGTAAACACAGCTGTTTACAGGATGCATAGAGATGAGATGATGTATCTGTAGCTATGTAAGATTAATAATTGTGATATGATGCTGGTGAAGCAAAGCTAACTCTGTTTTAGTACCGTTCATACACTGAGGTTACATGTAAGGCTGCTTTCACACCAAATCCAGCAATGTGACACCTTCCCGCAGGGTTGTGCAGAGGTTTTTATTTGTGCTTTAGAACATAACCTCTGTGAAACAACATTGAATTTATCAGATTCAGTCCTATGTTCTCGCCAGCGCCACTCGCTCTCTTCATTCACTCTCTAGCTGCCTCAACCACTGCTGCTCTCTCTCACTGGTGTTCTCGGCTTGTTCACACTTTTTCTTTTAAGCACGTCTTCTTTTTTTTTAATGAGTCAGGAAGCCGACAACAAGTCTAACTTTACTTTTAACATTATTAAAGGAAGAGAAATGTCCTCCTCTTGTCCAATTAGGCAGGCATTTAGAATAACTATAGAAAAGGCAAATCTTCTCACTGATGGCCTCATTTGCTTATGAAGACATCAGATAGGGTTGGGCACTATGGACAAAATCAAATATCACAGTATTTTTGACCAAATACATTCAAATCAATATTGTGATAATATAGTAAGGATGACTATTGGTGTTTTCACATTATATTTACACAATAAGACTTTTGATAATTAATCATCAGTAATCTGGATATAATGGGTAAAGTCAAACAATAGGATGGCTAGAACAGTCTGATAAATTCATAAAATTACATCACTTTACTGTAATGCAGCCTTTAAAACCAGGAATAGATAATAAATATGCAATATCCAAAATCTAAGATGATATATAGTCTTATATCTCGATTTTGATATATAAATATATTGCTCATCTCTACATCAGAGGCCCTTGAGACCAGTTAAAAGTTCCTTATAGTCACTTTAACTAAATCACTATTGAATAACTTTGTAGTTGTCTAAAAGTTTCATATAAATGCACAAGTTAGAAACAAGCAAAACAGGATTTTCATTAAAATATTGTTAATCTGGATTGAGATTCTTATAAATTCACATATGCTCACAAGGATTTATACTACAACTGATTTCTTTGCAGGCACTGACGGTTACTTAATACTTAAAACAGCCCTACAAGAAATGTAAACAGACTCCCAGCAAAATATAAACACAATTGCTTTCTATACTCTTACTCCGACCCACCCTGTTTGCAATTCCAAGAAACACAGAAGCACACAGAGGAGGGTTTTTAAAGGCAGCAGCATTCTTTCTAGACAGGTATGCATCACATTTCTTTTTCCAATTACATGATATTTCCAACTCCTAACTCCCCTGCAGTGCAAATAACTTCAGTGAACATGCACTGAGTCATTTCAGGATGTCGATTTACAAGCTAGCTGATGGGGGCATTCGTCAACAGGGGGTTCCACCGGGGGGGAGATGGAGATCCCTTTTGTAAGGCTGCTGTAAAATGTGAGCAATCCACGCAATGTGTATATGACTCAAAGAGAGTGTCAGCAAAAAAAACAACTGTGGTTTCAAAGAGGAACCAAATGTCTCCCCAGCAAGCACAATCAAGATAGGGGGGGAAATAAGAAATAGGAGGAAGGGTGGCGCTTCAGAGGATGAGTTTTCTCCCAATTTATCTTTAATTTAGCTTGAAGTTCTCTGCCCTGCCCGCTAGAAAAACATATGGTTCAAATAAGTACGGCCCCCCACAGACCCTTGAAGCCAAACTTCTCTCATTAGTGAATTATTTGGACAGAACGGAGCAAAGGAGGGGGAAACAAGACTCAAGTTGCAGCTTCTACAGAATACTGGGCAGAGTCTGACATGAAAGTTAAGAGAGAGGTGGAGAGTTAAAGTAAAAAGTGGAGGGGGGGGGGGTGCTCAAAACACTCGCTATGCAATGGTTTTACATGCTACCAAATAATAAATAGTACGAAGGTCGGATCGGGCCTATGTAACATATACTCCACTCGCTCTGAGGCCTCATCATTCATTGGCTCCAGGCCCTGGAATGTCACTCACATTCCCCGTGACCTTCATCTGTCTCTTTCTCTGGTTGCTCATATATCTCCGCGCTCGTCCATTTGTGTTTGTTTTAACTTTCTCAGGACCCCTCAAAAGCCCACGCTCATGCATCGTACACCCAAGAGGACAGCAATTTCCCTCCACTATCCACCACGGCTTGCCAGATTTTCTCTACCTCTCTTCCTCCCACACTGTCTCTCCCACTCACTGTCTGCGTTTACTCTCATGTGGGGCTGAGGCCGTAACGTCAGCTGGTTCTCAGTCATCCTCGTTGTGTGTTTTTTGTTTTTCCCCTTTTCTTCCTTTTAGCAGCTACTAGTAAAACTATCACAGCACCAGACAAGTTATGGCTCAGAGAAAGAGGCGAGTCATAGGTAATCTTACAAAGGGAAAGTGAACTCACACTGTGGGGTTAGTAAGTGCTAGACCGGGGTCGTGGTGAGTCACCCAACTGTTTGCCCTCTTACTCTTGACTGCGGGATGTCGCTTGTGAGTCAGAGCAGCAGACTGGACTGGGTTGTATCCTCTCTTTCACAAGCCTCTCTTAAATGTCTCTCTTTCTGTTGAACTTCTAACCCTAACTAAAACCCAAACCACAAACATATATATCAAAAGGCTGCCCTTTTCCTCCTCTGGTACTGATGACAGACGTCCCTCTGGCCTCTCCTGACTCCACTGACCACATTGACCGTCAGTGCAGGGAGCGGAAAGGTGGCCGGTTTAGGATGTGCTTCTGCTTAAGGTTTGCGTGATGTTTTTGAAAACCAGTTATTTGAAGGCTGGGTGCGTCAGATGCCATGTGTGAGTGAGTAAAGTTGTATACACGAGCACCTGTGCCATATTTGTCCCTTCATTGCCATGCCTGTGGTTGCCAGAGACCAACTGCTGCGTTTAGATGGCAGGAAACTTCCACTGCAGCATCCTCAAGTTTTGAGGTATCTGGAAGAAGACCAAAAGGAATCATGATCGTGGCTGTACTTATATGTTAAACTGACTAACGTTTTAACTATTTTATTGAACTTCAAATTCTTAAAGATTAAATCTCATTTCCAGATAAAACCTGGAAAACTCCACATGAATCAGTTGCCCTAATCTTTCACTAATGATTGGATTGTAACATATTACTCACCTTATAAACATTTTTCTTGGTTAACCTCATCGGCAGTCTAATGGTTGCCTGCAAACCTAACCACTTATGCTGCTCAATTTCATGAGTGTTTCATGGGTATTTCAGTGAAGGTCTGTGTTGACCCCTGCTGGTTAATGAAGTGAAATCATTTTTTCTACTGGTTTTTTTTAATTTTTTTACCATTTGCACTGAAATGTCATTATCAGTGTCTGTCTAGCTCATACAAACACTAATCTCAAGTAATCAAATAAACAATCACATTTTATTTCAGTGTACAAATGGTGGAATTTTACAAGTAAAAGCCTATTCTAACAACGCTTACTGTTCAAATTATTAACTTTAAATACAGTTGTTTTGGGGTTGTGGTTAGAATTTTCCTTGTTGACATTTCACAATGGAAATTATGTGGTGAATATGAACACACACAAGAGGTTTTGTTATTCAGGTAAAAATTTGAAGCATTTGCATGAATTTGAGAGCAAACTATCCCTCTCGAAATATGTTTTAAGATACAATTAAAAGTCATCCCAAAACATTGTTACATAAACACACAGAAAAAAAACATGTTCTAGAGATTCTATGTCATTATTACAAACAAGAGCATATCTATACTGGGAATAAATCTGCAAATAATGGAGTTGACAGGGTAATACCTATGTGTGACTCCTTTGATTTTGTCAGACAACACATATTTGTATGGGAGAGTAAATACCAGTGTTATTTGTATGGGAGAGTAAATACCAGCATTGGGGAGTAACAAGTTACAGTTACAGTTACTGAGAAAAAAATGTGTAATTAAATTATAGTGTTGATGATTACAAAGGGGGTTACTGAAGTCTGACCTTTAAGATTTTGCTCAGGAGGGTTTTTTCCTCATTTCCTAATATTTAACATATTACTGAATACATATATTGCAGTTTTTAATTCTTTGAAATCAATTAAAAAATGTTTTTTTGTAAATGAATGATGTGGGCTTATTTGGAGCCCACATGGGCTTAAATGGTGTCACAGTATACCAATTAAGCCCATGCCAGACTTTTGACTTTTTTCATCAAATATATTTATCTCATATTCCAAAATCTAAATGAACTAATGAATACATTTTCAAATGGGAAATACATCTTGCTTTATAAGAAATGATCTCCCTTATAAATTAACTTAGATGTTGGTGCTTAATGGGTGCACTTACACTAGTCTATACCAATTGAAAACATTTGTAAGAAAATTAGAAAAGTAATCAAATGTAATAAGTTACATTACTTTGATTAAGTAATTGAAATAGTTGCATTGCGTATTACATTTTAAATAGGGTAACTAGTTATCTATTACATTTCCAAAGTAAGCTTCCCAACCCTGATAAATACATTTCTACCATCAAGAGCTTGATCTGTCCATTTATATTTAACAGGATTTATTATTTTTGGAGTGAGTGAAGGACTGATAAAACTGTGGCTGTAGTGTTTATATATATATATTTATACATAAAAAAAACTCCATACAGGAGAGAAGGAACTTTTTGCGACCTTTGCGACATCCGCCAATGGCGAAGCAACTGGAAAACGGCAGTGAGAAGAAGATGGCGGAGGGAGGTAATGATGCAGAGCTATTCAAGGAGAAGGCGAATAAGTACTTTAAAGGTAAGCTGGCAACTCTGTCAAGGAAATGGCTTTTAGTCGACGGTTTTAAAACAGACAACCGTGTTACCATTGACCACAGCGAGCGACATTAAGCCGTTGCTGGGCGCTTTAGTTGCTGAGCCGGTCGCTAAATGCATGCTAGGCTAATGTAGCAGCGAGCTAACTTCATTCATTGGATTACTGCATTGAATTAACAGCGGCGAGCTAACACGGAGCTAGCAGCAGTAGCGGTATTATCGCATGCCGTCACGCATGTCATTTATAGTGCACTGCAGAATTTGCTCTAATTTTGGTTGTTTATTTGGATTATAACTCATTATTAATCTTACCTTGTGTTTTATTCAAACCTGTCTATAGTTATTTTAGTGTAAGTTTATAAGTGAGGCGTGTGAGCAGCAGCCTCGTTTTAACAGCACACACTTAATAGTCATTGTAATATTGGCTGTTTTACTAATATTTTTTATGCGTTTACATCATTTTATTCGATGTGTGTTGCTGTATCTTGTTGGATGTTTGTGTATTTTTTAAATGAAGTAAGAAATCATTCAACATGACATTATAAAAAACCGTCAATAATGAAAGTAAAGTTTCCTGCGTATGTCCACTGTGTAAACTCTGCTTTTGAAGGCTTCTTAGTTTATTTAGAAATGCCATTAAACCACATGCACTATCTAATGTTAATTACTGTCTATTTTGTCCTGTCATAATACTTTTTAAGGTTCTGTTTACCACCATTTTCCTTTTTATGTCCTAGTATATTGCATGCGTATTTCCTGTAAAATACCAAATCTCCACCCCTCATGTTCCCCCACATACTTATGCTTTATTCCACTTCAAATAAAGAAAGGCATCTTTCTATCTATCCATCCACCTATTTATCGATTATGGCAGTGATTTTGGCAAGTGTTGCATCCCATGTGGCAGGTCACACAGAGCAAGCCTGTGTGACTACACGCGGTTAGCATCGGCTATCTCCGTACAGTATGCACACTTAATGGGATTAAAGGTTGTTTATAACTGTGTCTCATAACTTTATTTTCCACACTGAGCAAACTGTGCAGTGTCATGTATGCACAAGACATATATTAGCGTGTGTGTGTGTAGCCTGGAACTGAAATGTTATATATATGTTAAAATTGTCAATATAGTAACATGAACCCAAATGTCATGAGGGATTTTCATTATTGTAAAATTATTGTACGTTTTCTGACTAATACCAGCTTGCAATGGCAATTCTAAGAGGCCATATCAACAACCTTACTGTGTAAACATGACTAAAACAACCAATATACTTGGACAGAATACTGTCACGCTCTTTTTGAGATACTGAATGAGGCACATTGCTGTTATTATTTATTTAGGGAGAGGATTATCTTTAGTGTCAAATACTTTGTATTCATAAAATATACAGTGTGTCAATATTAGTTAAGCCTAAAGCGATGTCTTCCACTATATCATTTTATCAAATGTATTTAAGTTGCAGTGATTATAAAATTTGGAGATAAAGTTAATTTTTTAAAGAGGCTGTTAATCTATACATTGGCCACTAATGTTATAATATGTACATAAAAAACAAATTTTTTGCTATGTGGTTATCAAACACTTGATATGTATTGGAGGAGAGATATTTTACAGTTTAACTATATGTACGCATTAAACTTTAATTAAGAAAAAGGATACATATATATAAAATGCTGCCTATATAACTTTAAAAAAATATCAGTGCAGACAACATATATGCCGATACCGATATATCTATGATAGGCCAATATTATCATCCGATAATATCAGTTAACCAATATATTAGTCTGGCTCTACTGGAAAATGTTTTGTATTTTACTTGAAACAAGACTTTAACAATGAATTGATGGTTGTTATAAAGCTCCAGTATCACTCCAATAGGACATAAATAATAAACCTTTGCTGTTTTGTATTTGACATTTTATAAAACTGCTGATGGTCCTTGTCCAGTAAAGATGTGACATCTGATTTTTTTGTGTTTTTTTTTTCAGAGAAAGACTATGAAAATGCAATCAAGTACTACACAGAGGCCGTGGATCTCAATCCATCCAATGCCATCTACTACAGCAACCGAAGCCTGGCATACCTACGCACAGAGTGCTATGGCTATGCCCTGGCTGATGCTACGAAGGCCCTGGAGATAGACAAGAACTACATCAAGGGTTATTACCGCCGTGCCACCTCCAACATGGCACTGGGCAAGTTCAAAGCTGCACTGAAGGACTATGAGACGGTAAGAAATACACCCTCTAGAACTCTAGGACATGAGAAATGTGCACAGTAGAGCTGATTTGTCCTGATTTTCTCAAAAAAAACTAAAGAATGAGCTATCCAGTTATCCATCTGTCACCATGAGTTAGGCTTTTCATGTTGCTTTAACAGTCCAACGCAGGAATTATCCTTTAATCTAGTCACGATCATGCCAATTAGTCAAGTCTGAAGGCACTCATACCACCAGTAATTTGGTGTCTATTGTTCATCCTGTTCTCATATTAAATAACATAAATATATCAGGGCTCTGGCAACAAAGACCTAAAGCTTTAGCTGTAGACGCTGCAGTTTGTTGCACAAACCAAATCAAGCACCATGACAACAGAAAATGAGACTTAATCCTTTATGAAGCTATAGGAGGTTGAAAGAAGATTCATATGTATTTATAGATGTCTGAAATGTGTAGGGCAGAGCAGTGTGTGATTGTCAATAAATCAGATTTAGATCATTTACAGCACACATACAAACCAGATTATTTTTAATTCACTTGAAACTGTTTACATGATAAATAAACTGAACCCTTAACATATTTTTTATTACTATTCACATCCTGTTCTTTGCAGCTACAGCGGGTTTGCATTGCTGCCAGTTGATGATTAACCATCATGTTTAATTTATGTGTCATTTCCCTGTTCTGGTTGATAGGTAGTGAGGGTTCGACCAAATGACAAGGATGCAAAGATGAAGTATCAGGAATGTAACAAGATTGTGAAACAGAAGGCTTTTGAGAGAGCCATCGCCAGCGACGAGATAAAGAAATCTGTCGTTGACTCTTTGGACATTGAAAGCATGAGTAAGTTTTCCCTGTTATCTAACACAAGTCTATAAAGCAAATCTATTGTAAAGCAATAAAAATGTGCCTTACAACAGACATTAACGTTATGCTGATTGGGTTAAACATTGTGTAACTCATAAAACAGAAAGTAATGATAATGAAATGCACTGATTTGAACTATTTGATTGTTCCTTCATTGTACTTCTAATCTTTGATCTGATATTAAGATGATCTTATATTGCAGCGATCGAGGATGACTACGTAGGCCCTAAACTTGAAGATGGCAAGGTCACATTGAAGTTCATGAAGGAGATGATGGATTGGTTCAAAGACCAGAAGAAACTGCACAGAAAGTGTGCCTATCAGGTAAACATATTAGTTTAAGACACCTGTTGAAGGAAATGTACCTGAAATTAAAATCTTTTTTTTTGGTACTCTTTCAGATTTTGGTGCAAGTCAAAGATGTCCTATCGAAACTACCGAGTCTTGTTGAAATCTCATTAAAAGAGGTAAGGACTTATCAAAATGATCCTTATTTTATGTTCGTATTTTAAACATTCAATATGGTTATCTTGTGTTTGTACTCTATTTAACGTGCTCTGTTTCTTTGCCACAGACAGAAAAAATAACAGTTTGCGGTGACACCCACGGGCAATACTACGACCTCCTCAACATCTTCAACTTAAACGGCCTACCTTCAGAGACAAACCCCTATGTATCCTTTTTGCTTAAAGTCATTAAGTTAGTCATAACAGCTTACGAATACATGTTCAGTGCAGTGCTTGTTTTCTGTTTTATATCTTTCGGTCTCAAAAAACAAACAAAAAAACAACAGCCAAAAGCTTTAAACCAAGAATGTGTGCGTCATAGCACTTAACCACAGAAATTCAGCTGTTCAATGGGGACTTTGTCGATCGCGGCTCTTTCTCTCTTGAGGTCATTCTCACCCTCTTTGGCTTCAAGCTGCTCTTCCCCAACAACTTTCACTTGCTTAGAGGTGAGAACGCTCACAGTGTGCATGTGCTGTATCTGCAAATGTGAACTGAAATATGTAACATTATTGTGTCACACTTTTTCAAACTTAACACAACACCAATCTCATTTATCAGCTTTTGTTCATGTTCATCTTTTATGTGGTTTCTGCTGTTGAATTACAGACTATGTATTTGTTTGTTGAGTTATTGAAATCATGCAGTAACTAACATTTATACCTGCAGGTAACCACGAGACAGACAACATGAACCAGATGTACGGATTTGAAGGGGAGGTCAAGGCCAAGTACACAGCCCAGATGTTCCAGCTCTTCAGCGAGGTCTTCCAGTGGCTGCCTCTCGC
The DNA here is from genome assembly GCF_963691925.1 of Scomber scombrus. Lineage (NCBI taxonomy): Eukaryota > Metazoa > Chordata > Actinopteri > Scombriformes > Scombridae > Scomber > Scomber scombrus. Next base: position 23,341,830 of record NC_084974.1, read on the forward strand.
ACAGTGTATGAACAACAAAGTACTGGTAAGCAGCAGTGGCATTATGAGCTTAAAGCAGTTATGAGGCTATGCAACTAATAGTGTCTAAGGTGCTGTTTACACTTGGTTTTAAAATGCTTCTGGATCAAAAGTGGACAGGGCTAAATACAAGTATAAACGACCTCTAGGGATGGACTCACACTAAGTGATCCGTACCATAACCGAGCACTTTTGAAGAGGTGCGATCGGGCAAGGTTCAGTTGGACTCAGGTGGTGTGTGCTAACCGTGATGTCAATAATGCGACTGATTCCAAATAAGCCACAAAGTAAGTAAAATTATGATCTCCATTGTGCTGTGCAATAGCACTTTCTGCAACACATAAAAATTGCGCCGCGATGACGTAAGCGCGCTCAGGCCTGGATTGTTATATGCAATGTGTGCACAGCGGAGGAGAGGAGGGGGGACAATCGTGCTCGGGCCTAGTGTGAGTATGCCCTCACACAGATTATGATCTGATCACCTAAACCGCTTGCCGAGGTGGTCTGGGACACATTTGACCATATATCTCTTGTAGTGTAAACACTAACATGTCCTGATGTGTCCTCGACAAGGACATAACAGGAAAATACCTCAACAATCCAGCACGTGGTTGTGGTTTTGGTGACTGCATCACAATGCTTAATCTCTTGGATTAGCCCATACATGTGCATTACTTCTTGAAACATTTTTATTTTCTTTGCTAGCTTGAGTGAAACAAATCTGGCACTTGTCTTGGGGACAGACTAATATAATCACTGTGCACAGGACCCTTTCACCATCTAGCAGAAGTGATGTAGGCACTAATGAAATCTGAACACAAGTGATCAGCTGGACTCTATGTGGACTCATGATAGACACAGGTGCGAACGGCAATGTCTCTCGGCTGTCCGCTCGTGTTCGGATCACCAAAACACATTTTAAAACAGTGTGAACAGGGTCTAATTGATGCGTTATTTTTGCAGCCAGTTTATACCAGTGTTATATTTTAGGAATGTTTTTGGAATAGAGTATAACCTCCTTAAATTTAATCTGTTGAATAAACTGAAAAAGTTGACAAGGAGAAATGTGTTACAGGTGAGAGGAAAGTACACACTGTCTTTCAAGAGACCTTTACTAGGCAGTTCAACTTCTGATTGATTGATTGATTGATAATCTATCAATCAAACTTTATTTATGCAGCACCTTTCATACAGACTAGTGTAGTTCAAAGTGCTTTACAGTTAGCTGATTGACAAGCTGATAATAAGACAAGTGACACAATTAAAAAAAGAAAAGAAAAAGTAGTAATAATAATAATTTTAAAAGACAAAACTGTTTATTAAAAGTTAGTAAAAATAAGGTTAAAATAGATTAAAAAAGACAAAAAGTAAAATAGAAGATGAAGTTTAATAAAAGCTAGACTAAAACTAGGTTAAGAGAGACTAAAAGACAAAAGAAATAGACAAATACAATTGGTAAGAAGATAAAACTATAGAATGATAATAATAAAGTAGACAAAAAATAAATAAATAAATTAAAAAAAAAAGAAGAAAACTTCAAAAACAAGCACAATAGAATAAAATTAAAATACTATAAACTATTAAATGATTAATCAAAAGCCAAGATGAACAGGTAGGTTTTGAGTTCCCTTTAGATTATTTGATTATGATTATAATTTATGTGCATCTTGCTGTTGTGTGTTATTAATGGGATATTTTGCAGCCTTTAATGTCACAGTAAGTTAAATATTTTCTATTATACACACGCAGATCCTAATCAGATTCTCTATCTCAGGTAATGCACGGGGGACTGTTCAGTGAAGATGGCGTCACATTGGAAGACCTCAGGAAGATTGAAAGGAACAGACAGCCTCCAGACTCAGGTAGGGGTCAGGTCAGACTCTCTGTTTCTCCGTCTGTATAAAACTGCTTTCTAACAAACCATCTGCCGAAAAGAAGATGGGAACATTTTAACACCTTCCTCTGCTCTTTGACAGGTCCCATGTGTGACCTCCTCTGGTCAGATCCACAGCCTCAGGTCAGCTAACACCCACCCGACCCCATTTTTAGTTTGTGTTAGATGAACATTTAATCGATTTCTCTTCTGAATTTATAATGAATTAATTAGTCTATCTTTATATCATCATCAACAGAATGGCCGGTCAATCAGCAAGCGAGGGGTGAGCTGCCAGTTTGGGCCAGACGTGACGGAGCGCTTCCTGGAACAGAACAAGCTGGACTTCATCATTCGTAGTCATGAGGTCAAAGCTGAGGGATATGAGGTCACTCACTCAGGGAAGTGCATCACCGTGTTCTCAGCACCCAACTACTGGTGCGTAAATCACATCTGCTAACTTAAAAAACGTTGAGTCAGCTGTTACTAAGACTGGTCCACTTTAACTTGTTGTGTTCTGTCCTCCACCAGTGATCAGATGGGAAACAAAGGAGCTTATATCCACCTCAGGGGATCTGACCTCAAGCCAGAATTTCACCAGTTCACTGCTGTGGTCAGTATGCTGTACTCTGAAGTGGCAACTTGGTTGTGTGTTAGTGGAGTCTTATTGAAAGTTATAGGGAAGTGTAGTCATTGTAAGTGTTTTGGGGAATACTCTTATTAATTATAAATATTAATGACAAGTTTTGGAATTGGGCTTTTTAGTTTAAAGATGTTATTTTTTGTATGAAATGTTTTTATTATAATTTTTGTCATCATGACTGTTGATTTTGGTAATAATTGATTCAAGAGCTGTAAGGGTTACGTAGTGTTTCCTCTATACACAAACTGTCTTTGGCTTTTATCCTGATCCGAGTCGTTCTGATACTACTAATTCTAATACTTCCTATATTTACCTAAATGTAGTTTGTTTAAAATGTATCCTAAATATTGAGTTAATGGGTGTACCTAAAAACATTCATGAAACCTTATTTTTCACAGAATAACTTAATCCAAATACTGAAGGTCCTGTTTCAAAATGATAAGTTTATAAGTGTACATTTTTGATATGATATGAATGAAGGTTTATTTGTTGAGCATGTTTCTCCCTAAAACTGTTTTTTTACCAGAGAAGACTTATCACTGTTACAAAAACAGTCGACTCATGATTGCACATTAGTGTTAAAGAACAGTGTCTTCCTTCACAGCTACAGTGAGAGCAGCCATGTTTAATTTTGCCTTTTCATCAAGTTACCCACAGAATTTATGTGAATGAATGACAGCTCATATTATAATATGATAATAAACTTTGTTTATAAAGCACCTTTCATACAAGGGATGTGGCTCAAAGTGCTTTACAGAGAAAGTCAAAATACAAAACTATACAACAGCAAATATACAGATTAAAATAAAATAAGTTAATATGTAAAAAAACCCCCAAAAAAAACACATTTATTAAAAATAAGTTAAAATGACACAAATTAAAAACGCATGTAAAAATGTATCATAAATAACTGCCATGATGACAGAAACAACTAACAAGGGTTGTAAAAAGTACTACTACAGCTACTAGTTGGGGAAGTAAACTTTGTTTAAGTTTGATTTAATTGGCTTGTCATCTTGCAAAGCTTTTAAGAAGCTTGTTGAAGTGTAATCTAATGTTTATTTTTCTCTCACTCTTCTTTACAGCCTCATCCGAATGTCAAGCCCATGGCGTATGCCAACACGCTAATGCAGATGGGGATGATGTAGAAGCCACTCTAGTCTGTCTGCGACACTGACGACCTCTCATCTGACCTGAACCATCCCAGCCACCTCACTCCCTCCAGTGCTCGGACATGCTCTCATTCATGCTTAGCCTAAGGGATCCCTCTCCCCGACAAACTTCCGCTAGTTGTTTGCATATAATACGTGTAGTTCAGATGGGAAGAGATCACTTAGACCAGCCCAGTCCAGAACTGGGTACATTCTTTTCATGTTACCAGTTAAAACTGGAAAATCCCTATTTCCACGTTCCACTTTGCCCCATCAATGTGTTGCATCACTGGGAAAAAGAAACCAATCCCTGAGTCTCCTTGGAGCTGCTTGGTTTTTAAATATTTGATATACTCAGCAGATGGGATCGACTAGCTGGTATGTACCAAAGATCTGTAATAAAAAAAAAAAGATTGTTCAGTTTTTACAAGGAGCGACTTGTGACTCTGAAACCTAGCATTGTACTGTTGTTGGCCTGTGTACACAGCTTAAAGCATTGTGAAATGGGTTTAGAGCAGCATGTCTATCAGTGTTTCTCAAACCATCCTACAGTATGTTTTTCCTCCTTTTTTTATTTTACAGGAATACAAAAAATAATTACATGGATGATCCCAGTCTCCAAAAAAAGAAAAAAGAAAAAAAAAGAGAGATTGGCTCTTGGTACACTCTGAAAGGTGCTGTTTGCCATTAGTGGTGTATTTAGGTAGTCCAGTCATGTAGATGGTAACATGTATTTTGCACTGCTGCACTGCTTCCCGCTGAGGAAGATACTGCTGCTCTCCATATTTTCATCCTCGACAGTCATTGTGCCACTCACCCGGCAGCTCCCGCACAGTCTCCTCTCCAAACTAGCTTTGGTGTAAGGCAAACACTGATGGCACTTGAGTCTCCAATACATGTTCAATTACCGGTGACTTATTACCCCACCCCATCCCCTACTTCCCCATATGTGGATTTCTTCAGTACACAAATGTCCAAGATGCAATCCTGTCTTGAAACGCACAGCTGCATTGTCCAGTGACCCAACTTTTTAGATAAAATACACTGATGTGTATGTATATATACTGTATCATTTATCGAGATTCCGTGTAATGTTTGGAGAAAAATTATTGAATAAAAAAATCCAGTCCAGTGATTTTAGAAAGAAGTTTGTATCTTTATTTATGTCACTGATGGTGTCCTCTTGTTGGGGGAATTTTTGAAATTTTGGCTATTTATAAAAACAATTATTTACTTATTCACAAAAAGACAAAAAAAAAAGCCTCCCTCCAGTCAAAAATATGCTTTCCTTGTACCTATGAAGAATGATGTATGTGCAGAGTTTGACACCAGAAGGCTGTTTTCATCTGCTGAAAATGGAAAGCTGCTCTGTGCTTATTGAACATATTTTAAAAGGGGCATATTTCTAATGAGCATGATTTGTAACATCACAACTAATTTGAAGACAATCCTGACCCAATATTCAATTTAAAGAAGTGTAATCTGAAAATTTGAAACTTCTTCAATGCACAAACACTGAGAATGAACTTAAAAGTGTATTAGGAGACAACTTTTGTCTAACTTCTGAAATCACATATTTGCATGTTCATAGGTTCTGGAAATTTTAACAATGGAGGAAGACTAGATGTTTAATAATTGTAGATTTGAATCATATATCATATATTAAAATAATATTATGGTTCAAATTAGAATATTTTATATTGGGACAATAATTCAGGCTGGGAATTTGACTTCATTACAGGCCACCCTTGTTTTACACACCACCAGACCTTTAATTTTGCAGGCTAACACTATTTGTTGATATAACAGTTCAAAGAATAGTTATAAATTTGGCACTGTGCAGTCAACAATTGCATATAGCATACTCTACATGTTCAGCGTTGTGCTTTTAAGTGGTACTTGAAAGTTCCTGCTCTGTGTCTGACTCTGAACTGTCCTCCAGTTCTGCAGGAGCACCTGTAGCATTAGTGCTGCTGCTGCTGCTGCTGCTGCTGCTGCTGCTGCTACTTCCTTCTCCACCTTTGCAATGGAAAACCCAAGCATAGGTCATAGTTTTCAGTTCGACCTTTTTCTATTCTAGAGATGTAATTATTAGCTGTCACTATCCTCCACACCATAACAACAATACGCAGTATCTAACTAGTTACATGTAATGGCGTTATGTAATTTAATTTCAAAATAAATGTAACTGTAATCTGTTACAGTAACTGAGAAAAAAAGTGTGATTAAATTACACTTGTGAAAATGTTGGGGGTTACAAGGGAGGTTACATCTGAAATCAGACCTTTAAGATTTTGCTCAGGAGGGTTTTTTCCTCATTTTTTAATATTTAACATGTTACTGAATACATATATTGCTGTTTTTAATTCTTTGAAATCAATATATTTTTTATATTTTGTAAATTAATCATGACGTGGGCTTATTTGGAGCACACGTTGGCCTTAAATGGTGTCACAGTGCCAATTAAGCCCATGCCAAACTTTTGACTTTTTTCATCAAATATCTTTATTTTATATTCCAATATCTACATGAACTAATGAATGCATTTCAAATGAGAGATAAATCTTGCTTTATAAGAAATAATCTCCCTTATAAATCACGTCAGTATCCATGAAAAACACACTTACCCTAACAGCTGAAAACATGGTTAGAAAATTAGAAAAGTAATCAAAAGTAATAAGTTAGCCTACATTACTTTAAGTAAGTGAAATAGTTACATCACTTATTACATTTTGAATAGGGTAACTATTACATTTCCAAAGTAACCTTCCCAACAGTGAAAATAAGAGACAGCAACTTCAAACCACACAATATCAATAAAACAAGAACATGAAATATATCTAAGCCAAATACGAAGCTTAGAAAAAAATGTGAAATTACTTTACTATCATAATCAGCTTTATAGGCCACATAGCTGTAATGTCCTTTATTACTGTGCACTACGGAAGAGAAACACTCCCGTATCTATCCAGCATGACAGTCGCATCTATTTGACATCACACAGTCTGAACAGCTGATCGTCTTTCGTCAGCTATGCGCCACGCGTTGACAACACACAGCACGAGTTTCACCTTGTTGTTGGAGCAGCCAGCTGCACACACGCGGAGATAGATAACAAACAGTAACAACAACCCCTGAGACTCTACCTGAGGACTCACCTGAGATGCCAAAATACTGTTCAGCCCCGAACTGTAAGAGCGACTCCGGCAGCGGCAGCGACAGGAGGAGCTTTTACAAGTAAGCTGCTTTTTATATTGAACAAGTGTTTTAGCTGATTCATTAATGCTGCTGCTGGGATGAGCGTCATCTCACTTTAAGCAACATCTTTTACATATGTGCCTACTAAAATAAGTCGAAGCAGTCATTAAATATCAGTATCTGTTGTTGTTTTTTTTGGACGAATTACATATTCTCGTCTTATTTTGACCTTTGAAACGGTCTCATTTCTTCTGATTAGATCATCATTTGTTGTAGAAAATCCTTAAATTGAGTTTTTACAGAGGGGCAAACATTTATTTAAATATATGCATAAATATAAATATATATAATTGTTATTATTTCTGAGAGTGGTGCACTCAGTTGTAATACGTGGATTTGTCGAGCAATACAGGAAGCTGGACTGTAATGATGATGTCATCTTAACACCGGAGCTGATTCACAGGACAGGAATAACAGCTCTCATCATGATTCAGTGTGTGTGTGTGTGTGTGTGTGTGTGTGTGTGTGTGTGTGTGTGTGTGTGTGTGTGTGTGTGTGTGTGTGTGTGTGTGTGTGTGTGTGTGTGTGTGTGTGTGTGTGGGGGGTATCTTTAAAAAAATAAGTTTACATTAAGATTAAACACAATACACATAGCGCTAAGAATGCCTGCCTACCATATTAAACTGCTTTTTTGGGAACACCTGTGCAATTTAATGCGCAGCTCTGCCATACACCCTGCTTTTGTGAAGCTTATACATTGCCAGAAAAGTGATGATTCTACTTTTATGTGTATTTTTGAGGTCATATTGGGTGGTGAACGTGCAATAGGGTGCATTACAGTCACCGGCCACTTCATTAGGTACACCTGTGCCACACACAAAAAAGTAAAATGATCTTGTTAAAATCCTTTTAAAAAGGCTACTACAATCAATCAATCAATCATTATAGAGAGTCTATAAATATGCAAATATACAGTCACTGGTCTCTTTATTAGGTACATCTGTGTAATCTAATTCACTTCAATACAACACACAATACTCTGCTAGGCCTATAAATTCTACATTTATGAAGTTTATTGATTTGATTTTTTGTTGAAAAAAGGTGATAATTTACTTAATGTTTATTACTGAGGTCGTACTAAGTGGTGGTGGTGTACTGGGGTGCATTATATTGAAAAGTGACCCTAATATTTTCCTCTTCATGTATGTTAATGTAGTGGACAAAATATTAGACAAGATAATAAGATAAGAATCCTTTTTTAGTCCCACAATGGGGAAATTTAAAGCATTATAGCAGCAAGTGGATAGTAAAAATAGAAAAAATAAAGAACAATAAATAACAAGTATAACAAGCAATATGAACAATAGGAAATAAAAATAGTAACAGTATGTTGGCACACCATTCAATATACACTCACTGGCTTCTTTATTAGATACACCTGTGTAATCTAATTCATTCCAGTACAACAGCTCTGCTTTAAATTCTACATTTTTGAAGTTTATATATTTCTAGTTTTTATTGACATTGTCAAAAAGGGATTTTTACTATTTGTATTTCCTTTTGTTCATATTGCTTGTTATACTTGTTATTTGTTCTTTATTTTTGCTATTCACTTTGCTACTGTAACACTTTAAATTGAACCATTGTGGGTATAAAAAAGGATAATTATCTTATGTTATGTAATATTTTGTCCACTCCATTAGTATGAGGAGGGCGAAATATTAGGGTCCATTTTCAATATAATGCACTCCACTACAACCTCAATAATCAACATAAAGTAAAAAAAAAATCAACTTTTTGACACTGTCAACCAAAACTGGAAATGTATTATCTTTGTAAATGTATAATTATTGACAGAGCTTTTGTACTGGATTGTATTACATTGCACAAGAGTTCCTAATAAAATGGGCGGTGAGAGTAAACAGACCAGCTATGCAAAGTATTAGAAACATGTCTCAACATAAATGCCAGCTCATGCAACACTGAAGCTGGATCACATTACATTAAACAGTGTTTAATTACTCAAGCCAAAATGTGATGAGTCTACAGTGTCAAATCATCATGAATAAGCACAGTGTAAATTCTGCTTTATGGTTATGTTTTTCCTTTTTCTAATTAAATTGTATACATATTTAACACTTGGAAGAGCCTAAGTGCGACCAGTGTCTCACATCTGGAGTCTTTATTGTCTCCCAGGTTCCCTCTACAGGACCCAGACCGGCTGCAGCAGTGGCTCAGGAACATGGAACGCGAGAACTGGATCCCGTCTCGACACCAGTACATCTGCCACGAGCATTTTGCGCCTTCGTGCTTTAAAGTGCGATGGGGCATTCGTTACCTTGAGAGCGATGCAGTACCCACTGTCTTCCAGAAGGCTGAGGTAAAGCAAAAAGGAGCTTAATGCTGTCTTATTCAGAAAGTTTGACTCCTCACAACATGAGTCATTTTGAAGGAGTCGTGGGTGTAGGATACTGAAGTGGTCTTTGTACAGATTACCAACAGAATATCCCTTTTTTCAAGACGCTGTAGTTCTTGAATATTTGCAATGTTTGAATACATCTTGTGTAATTTTTCCAGCATTTAATTACTTTCACTTGATTAATTGGACACAAATTTGTATTTGTGACACAATCATTATGAGGAGTTTGTTTTCAGCAAACCCCTCTCTGATGAAATATTTGCAGATTCATTGATTCAATATGGATGTTGAAGTAGTGTAGTTGTACTGTATAGTTGGTGATTTTCCTGTAGCAGCCAATAACGTAATAACGACCAATAATGTAATTACGTCCGATAACGTAATAATTATGCATGTTTTTTAATGCAATAAAGCGGATAATGTAATAACTTGCCAATAATGTAATTACATAACTGAACCAATAACCTATTATTACCTTATTGGTCGTTATTCATTATCAGCTCCTGTTATTATATTTGTAAAGGATTTATTTTTATTTTTATACCTAGCCAATGACGTAATAACTTCTTACATTATTGGCAAAAAGTTATTACGTTATTGGTTCAGAAATTGTATTACATTATCGGCTTTATTACATTAAAAACAGGCAAAATTATTACGCTATTGGTCGTTATTACCTTATTGGCTGCTACATTCCCCTTTAGTAAATTGTGCAGATCTTACATCAGACAGCAAAGAGTTACTGAAATGTTAAAATCTATTGTTATTAAAGTGAAATTAAAAGATCTTACATCAGACCAGAATGCAAAGAGTTACTGAAATATTAAAAATCATATTTGTACCAGAGCGAAATTCAACCATTTAACAATGAGTCATCGTGATCCTTTGGGAAACTTTCCTTTTCTTTGTTTCTTTTACTCTTTAAATTGCTCAAAGTTGACATGTGGACACAAATCATGTTACTTGTGTTTTGATGAACTCACATTTCACCTGCTTTTTTCTTTCTTTTTTTTCTTTCTAGAAACGGAAAGCCATGGATCTCACTGAGAAGAAACCAAAAGTGCTTCGAGCCAACAACAGTAATCAAAGCGTAACAGTGTTGGATGACAGGGCGGTGGCTAATGACGCCGTAGATGCAGAAAGCGTGTTGCATACGGTGCACCTGTATGAGATCACTGTCGACTCAGCGCAGCAGGGTGAAACCAGCCCGGTGGAGTCAGGCGATGTTGAAGAACCTGACAGATCTCTGCAGACAGACATGAATCATCAATGGGCTTCTGTAAATGGTTTCAACGCTGGTGCAAACTTCCCGTTAACTTTGATCCAGTCAGTAGATGATCTAAGTGACCACGGTGAGAACACAGAGGTGGTGGTGATGTCCGAATGTACTGCTGGTGAGAGCCAAGAGGAGCTTATGAATGGGATCACCGCTGCCATTTTAACTCAGGGCCAGCGGCTAGTGATGAATGACTCCACACTTGGCTGCACAGATGCGACCTCTCTCTGCGTCGAAGATATAACTTACACGACGGAGGAGTTCTCCGACATCCTAGAAGGCCACGAAACGCAAGTCATCGCCTACTTTGAGAAAATTCCAAACGTTTTTCCCTCCGAAACCTCTCAGTTCACGCTCTCCCCGGAGACCGTGCTGTCGTCGGCTCTGAGCTCAAAGCCCATTACGTCAACTCTGCCTATAGTGTCCAAACATGTGTCACCGTCGCCCACGTCCCTGGTCCTCACTGTGGAAAGGCTTGACACGGAGGGGGAGGAGGGAGACAACAACTGCATGCCAGAGGAGGACGGCACAGAGAGACAGGAACACCAGCTGGAGGAGCACTGGTGAGCGTTGACTCTCAATTTCAAACACGTGTCCATTTTTATATAAATCCAAACATTTATGGAGAATCTTCTTTATTATGCAAGGCCGAAGATGATGCTGGGTTAAATATTAGATCAGAGTTAATTAAGCAGCCTATAAAGATGCAGCACACAGTCAATACTAAAAAAATCGATATTAGACATTTGACTTTAAATTACAAAGGTGTACTTAAATAGTCGTGCTTTCTTTCTCATATCCATCATTCTGTTTTCCTCACATACAGGCTGCATGATAATAATTGAAACAACAGTCATATCTTTTTTTTAATTAATGTTAAATCATGATATTCATCCATCCTTTGCAAAAAAATAAAACATTTAATGCACTTTTAACTTTTAATTCAAAAAAATCTGCTTCCATAACACTGAATTCAATAAGCCAACAACAGTGTAAATAAAAGTGTAAATTACCCCTGATAGCTTAATTTTGAGGGACAAACTTATTGGGGATTGGACTGCTGTACAATTAGTTATACAGCTCTGCCCCACACAGACCTTTTCCTTACTAACCACTTGTTATCCCAAAACATGAGCGTTTCTCTTCAATTCAATTTTTGATTAAAGGCAGAATGAGAAGGATTTCCCTAACACAAACAATGTATAGACCAGGGTTATTATAGTTAACTAAAACTAAAACTAAGACTAAAACTAAAACTAGCGGTGAAAAAATAATTTAGTTATCTGAAATAAAAATAAAAATGATAGTTTAAAAAAAAACCTAAACTTAACTAAACTAATTAAAATTAAGTAAAAACTTAAAAGAACAATGCAAAACTAACTAAAACTAAACTGAATTGCAGATAAAATCAGCTTCGTTTTTGTTGTTGTTTTGTCCCTTTTTACTGTCCTGTTAAGTTTGACTTCTTTTAATACCTGGAAAACTAAAACTAAGACTTAAACTAAAAAAACTACTTAATCGCTTGTTAAACTTTCTGAAACTAAACTGAAATTAAAAAAACTAACTGAAAAACTAAATAAAAATAAAAACTAATGAAAATGTAATAAACTATAATAACCCTGGTAATTCCTCTCAATCATCACTTATGACCCACTAGAACTGTGTGACAGCCTGCAGAAAATCTGCCCTCTACCTCATTTTTTGGATGTTCCTGGGCGTCAGCCGTTGGGCAGTGAGTGTGTAGTCCTCAGCCAATAACAGCATGCAGGGTGTGACACCGGTACTCAATAAAAACATAGCGACATAGTTTTGCACTGCAGTTTTTAGTGCTTCTGGTATCATTGAGCATGTGAGAAGGGGCACACTTTAAATGTATTGTGTTTCCAAACCTCAACAGACAAGCCCTTCTCATTCTGCCTTTAATTTTTATTTATTAATTTTATTATTTATTTAAAGGTTTAATGATCAGGGACAATGCACATTAATAAAACATTTTAACAAATGTAAACATGCCAGAATTAGCCAAAAGTACTTTTACATCACATTTAATAATAAATGTAAAGCATGTTTTATGAGAGCAAAATATTTAGAAATGTGTCCCATGTGTAATTTTAGCATAATGGATGATGACTGACTTCTTATTGATGCTTTAGTACAGCATTCACCTTTTTCTTGTTTTACCATTTCCCCATAAACAGCTACCATAAGAACAGTCTGAGTAAGGAGCAGCTGGAGGCGATCGTGGCCGAGCTGCAGAAAAAGGTGAAAGTGCTGCAGCAGCGACACCGCCGCCACCTGGAGAAGCTTCTGGGCCTGGAGAACACAGTGAGCCAGCTGAGACAAAACAACCTGCTGAACGAAGAGCGACTGCAGCTGCTGGAGAGGGTGAGGAGCTAGAGGGGGTTGACGTAAATCAAGTCTAGATTTATGTTGACATTAATCTTCTAGCTGCTTTTACTCAAGTTTCTTTTAGATGTGGGTGTTACTCTAATGTTTCTCATGTTTGAACTTACATATATTTGGGAAATCATTTGTTTTGTGCATCCTCTGTGAATCATTTAAAAAAAGAATTATTCACTGCATTCACTCTTTCCTGTCTCATCCTCCTCAGGCTTACATACAGACCAGTGCAGCAGTGTCAGACGCCGATCAGACTGTGGCCATCATCTATGAGGAAGATGACGGTGCATATTTGTACACTCCACTGCTGAATGATGCAGAGGAAATGCTGTGAGGTGTCTAAAAAATCTATAGATATGTGTCTAATACTGTTGAAAACAAAATGCTACCTAATTTAGTTTTTTTTTTCCTTTTTCTAATAACTGAATGAAATCTGTATAAAATGCGGGAGTTTGGTGGTTGATATGCTGTTTAGCTTTGCACAAATACTGATGAGTAATTTAGGACAATATTGAATGTGTTTTTTTTAAGGTTTTCACTTCTTTCCTCCAACCACTTTTTATTTGACTTACTGAAGTATTTTTTAGTTTGTAATAATGTAAATATGAAATAAAAAATAACTTCTATATGGGCTTTGGGCTGAATTTCTAACGTTACCAAAGATTATTGAGCCAGCAGTGATATAAGAAAGAGTTTGATTTAATTGTCTTCGCGGACAGTTTTTGACCTTTTGCTCCTTCAGTAGCAACAAAGAAAATGAGTCATTACACTCTGGTTTATCTCTTGGCTCACAGTTAGGGACGGTTGCAGGTCTGATTCATGGAAGTTTCAGCTCTTATTTCCAACTCACACTGAACATGTTGCTGCACAGTGATAATTCAACAGTGACAGAAAGCAGCTGAATCGAGCTCAACAGTCTGTTCAGCTCACATCTCCAAAAGTAGGTTTACTACTACGGTTTCTGCCCTATAGATGAATAAAATGTAAAATGCAATATTTTTTCTACATAGTGAATTATCTAAGAAATCTAGTAAGGCTAATAAAGCTTGTACGACATTTGCTTCTCCCCCTTCCTAGCCAGTAGAGAACGTGGTTGTATTATAAATTTAATCTGGAGTCTAATATGAAGTTTAACTGAGGAGTTTATACACACATGAACAAGGGGAAGGGATGTAACAGAACACATCCTTTTATGAAAGTTGGACTAGCCAATAATGACTTGCGTTATCTAATTTGCTGCAAGGTTTTCCCTTTTTGGGTGGTAATAGAGGCTGTCAAGATTAACGATATTGTGGATGTGTGAAAAACTGGATCGGAACAAGAAATGACTCTGAGTAACAAGAGGAAGCAGTGAAGTAAAGAGAAGATGCAGAGAGAGGTAAAAAGACCTCATATGACAGGAGGAGCTGGACCAGAGCAAGTCTTACTGCACCGTACCCTGCACTTTGTTTATAGAGTACCCATTATTATCCTTTATCCATTATCAGGTGTAATTCATAGCTAAAACAGGCATTTAGTGCTGGCAAAAACCCATACATGTAGGACTTTAATAGGTTTATGAAAATATGTGGCTGCTCTTCCCCCAAATAACATTGTTCAGCAGTGTTTATTGGTGTTTGATGAAAGCTGGTTTTAAATGACTAATTTTGTATGATTGCACTAATTTGTAAGGTAATGGTATTAAGAAATATGAAGAATCTGTTTTAATGCAGAAAAATGAACACATTGAGCTAAGAAACAACTTAACAATACAAAAAAAAAAATATATCTAAAAGTGTACCATGGGGATTGAAATGACATGAATATTTCAGGGTGGGTATGCCTAACACTGTTGTAGATATGAGGAGAGCTTGGATGACTGGATGAAGATTGGCTTTTCTCAGAAAGAGGATAAATACCGTTGTGACGTCATCCACATAACAGTAAAACCGTTCAATTAAACACATTTCCATTTTTCAACACAAAACAAATTTTTAGGGTTATAAAAAGAACAGCTTGTGTAGCTTCTTCAATGTGGGGATGAAACCAGTGGAGACGAGTCCCGTCAGCTGTTGATTTACTGTGCAGGACACCACCATGAAGCCCTTGAGTTCATATTAACTGATTCACAAATGGACATTTTTTGCCTTCCATCAGAGGGGTCAAAGGTCAGGGCCAGCTACACAGAAGCACACCAGGATATGCTGTGAGATTCACTGTTACTAAGACTTGTAAGCAGGATCAATAAAAAACACACGATACCTAAAGATCCTCAAGATCCTCCTCAAGCGATGGGCTGTCTCTACACAACTTCCTATATGACATCATCAACAGCTGGCACTGAAGATAATGTAGATCCATCCATTTATTTCTGCTCAGCAGTCCAGGCGTGTCTTTAAATCTAAATTAAATGTTTTCTAAGTAATTCAATCATAACAACGGATGGTACATCCTCTCAGTCAGTCGGTCTGATTGCTTTGGATGTACTAATTACTGTTTCTTCCTCATTTTGCAGAAGACTTTAAAGGCCACATTTGATTTTCAGCAGTAGCTCTCGCAGCTCTTCTCGTCAACCCCTCCTCCTCCTCTTCCTCCTCCTCCTCCTCCTCCATCATGTTTATGAGTGGGGATGTAGCAGTAGTTCTTCAGCTGTCTGGCTCCCAGCGGATCCTGGTGGTTGGTGTAGGCGTGAGGAATGGGCAGCTGAGAGAGAGGAGGAGAAGGAGAAAGGTGAGGCTGGGCGGAGAGGCGACTGTTGTCTAGGCAACGTGCGACTGGGAGGCAGGGATGGTAGCAATGCTTGGATACTGGCACACTGGCACCAACCTGCAAAACAATAAAATTACAACATTATTTTGTTTTAGGAAAATCAAGTGTAGAGAACATAAGTTAACTTTTTCCACTGTATTAATGTGTATCAAACTTATAATAATCTGTTTAAGTTATGAATATGAATAAAAAAGATTACCAACCTAAAATCTACTGAAAGTAATGTAATGATTTATGGAAATATTTATAAATGACTTGCATAGCCTGTAGCTACAGAAGAAAGATCTGCAGTGGAGTAAAAGCTAAATAAAGGTTAAATGTTTCCAGTGCTCATACTTTAAAATACACACTTATAATACCAGCATAGTTTCCATGTTAACTTAAACAGTCTTTTCTTTTGGCCATGAAGCATGCAATTTGATTGAATGCATTTATCTCATATACACAGAGCCTGTAAATGTACACACAGCAAGAAAAACAATTTGAACAATTTACAATGTGTATTCATTCATGTGACAGGCTGCAGCGTTGGCGCCCACCTGTGGTGTGTTGCTCCCAGTGTTTCTCAGATCGTCAAGGTCTGTCATTCCCAGCTTCCACCTCTGCCACTTCTTCTTTATCTCTGCCTGCACCTGTGAGCAAATGATGAGTCAGAGTGAGACAAAGAAGTGGGCGGTAGGGTTGTAACAATGAGTAAATATACTAAATGGAGATAAATGAAATGAAACAAATAGAAGAGGCTAAACATTGTTGGAAAGGCACACACACATGCAAACACACCACTTACCTCCTTGTTGAGAAAACAGTAGAGGACGGCTACAAGTAAACCCTGTGTAAAGGGTGAACTAGAATTATTAATTGAACCAAACGCACAAACAGCATGAAATTATGTTTTGTAGTGCTGCTTTTGTTCAGCTATTTTTAGCCTGGATGAACAAATCCAGACTGTACCTGGAAAGAGCTGAAGAAGAGCTGAAAAAAGAGGATGACATTACGCAGGACGCCCTCTGTGTGCTCCTCTGTCAACACTGCAAAGACCGCTTCATGGATCCCCAGCAGAGGGATCAGGGTCAGGGTGGACTTGGCCAATCTGGAGACAAAGACACATGAAACAGATCAGATCATTGATATATTGATTTAGTTTGTGTCAGCACAGTTACATTTAATTTAATTTTGCGTTTTAGGTTAATTGTGTGCATTAAAAATGCCTTCTGCTTGACAAGAACACTGAATATAATAAAAAATATAATAAGTATAATAAAAATATAATATATTAAAAAATAATATTAAAAATGTACATATAAAATAATTAAAAATACATATATGTATAAATACAAATACATAAAAGAAATATAAAAAAATTCAAAAAATCACATAATCCAACAATAAAACAGAGAAGTCTATTACAGTCCACAGAGATGCAAAGAAACAAAGAGGAAAAAAGAGGGGCATTAAGCATTCAATTATATTTCTTTGCAGATTTTGTAAACACTTTTATTCTTGTTGCTTTGTTTTAACATACTTTTTTCCTTACAGGCATTAATCTAACCTCTCCTGCCTCTTTGGTCTTTGGCTTGATGCATTTCTAGTTTATTGCATATGTTTAACATCTTTATGTGTTTATGAATTGCGTCTTCTCTGGTATTTTTAAAGACCATGGCATGTTTCCCTGAAAGTGACAATGACATGCAGTAAAGTACAGTGAACCTTGCAATTACTGCTAATGCCTTGCAAACCCTGAAACTTTGAAATAATTATAAAAAACAGTTTTTAGTGTCACATGATGTTGTTTCAGAGGTTGTCCTACTCTGATACAAATAAAAATCCATGCAGAACTTTTGCACACTTTTCATATTACACATACATTAATATTGACTTTCATAACCCCACCCAGGTCATTTGAAAGCCATGAAAGCTATCACTCAACCTCTGAGCACTTTCAGTCACAGATAAGAAGCTCATTTCAAGATAAGTGCTGACATGGGCTCTGTGCATTTCCACTAATATTAATTCAGCTCTGATCTTGTAATGAAGCTTAGCGGAAGTTCAAACAGGAAGATCATCTTTTTCGTATGCTCACGTCATAGTTTAATTTCTTATTCTTCGCTCCTTCTCACAGCTCATACTGATTTCTGTCAAAGCTCATAATTTCCCTGCCGTCATTTCTGGGCCATTTATTAAGAAGTCAGCTGTTCACATCACCTGGTCCAATCTAACCAATAATTTGGTGACACACCTTCTTTGACAGCCGATCATATTGCAGCTGTATTTTTTTAAATGTTCTCCTTCTCTGCTCAGGTGCTTTCTTGATGCTGTTTTTTGCGACCCACCACCTCCCCATCACCACCCAGTCACATTCATCAATGCATCACTTCATCAACCTCATCAGCCCGATCAGTCTCAGCAGAAGTCACATTGATGTCAACTGTCTCTGTGCTCTCTCCTCTCTCCTTTTTTCCCCTTTCTCCCTCTCTTCTTTATTTCTCCCTTCTCTCCCTTTCCCTCTCTCTCTCTCTCCCCTCAACCCCAACCGGTCCAAGCGCCAAAGACTTAATAATCATTAATATCATCTGTATAATAAACAACTCTTTTTTACTTTATTCTCCTGATAGAAATGCACCAGTAAGGAGGCTTCCCAAACTACTTAATTAGTGTCATGCCCACTGCAAATACCGTTTCCAATGAATAGGGAGATGTACGTGCAGGGGGAAGTTTATGTTATTTTTTTCCCCTCAGTGTTTTTTGAGGGGAAATTAAAATGACATCAAAACTGCCATTCTTTTGTGTCTAACCTGAACTTGTAGTCGGTGTATCTCATCTGATGGGCCTTCAGTTTGGATATAAGGATCTGGATGATGCGTATAAAGATGAAGAAGTTCACCTGAAGAGATAAAAATGAGAGAAATAACAGACTCATCAAACAGGTCGTTCACATCCAAAGATATGGTTCCAAATTTCATTAAATGACAGTTCAGAGCACGAACTTAAAGCTATCACATTTAGAACACCCTTTAATGAAAGCTTTCAATCAAAGCTGATTTCAACAAACAAATCAAACAAATCAGTAGTTAGATGTTTGACCGCTTTTAAATTGGAACTGAGTCTTGACCCCAATTTGTAGACATCTGGCACTATCTAACACCTAACACTGAAATACATCCAGTTCACATTACTGCCACCAAGTTCTCATTGACTGGAAGCTACTATGAGCCACCCATGACCTTTAATCCCCGACTGGCTTCTGAAAGTCAAATGTAACACAGACATGTCCACCCTCGTTATATGTACATGTTCATTTGTGTGTGAGTCTTCTTTTTATATGTGTGTGTGTGTTCATGATTGAATGATTTCAGTGAGCACACGCTGCGGGTCATGTCATGTACCGTACATGTGATGTATCTGCACTATGTCAACCAGTGACCCCCAACACACTCCTGAAGAGGAGCTGTGAGTATTCAGTGCACATATGATGAGAGACATGACATAGAAAACATGTGTTCTCATATTCAATGTGTCTGTTTTATGTGCATGCTGTCTGCATTAATATGGACCAGAGAGTTTAGTAGGCTGTGAAACATCCTACTATGTGTGTGTGTGTGTCGGTATGTGTGTGTGTGTGTGTGTGTGTGTGTGTGTGTGTGTGTGTGTGTGTGTGTGTGTGTTTGTGTGTACGTTACCAGAATGGCCAACAGGATTGGAGTGCGGATTATCCACCAGTGCTCCGTGGTCTCGTTCATCTCCCAACACCTACAAACACACAAAAAGTTACCAATAATATACGTTTATGAGGTGCAGATATGGTTTTCCTCAGATGACTTTTCTATATCCAGGAGTTTTGGAGTGTTTTTCATCAGGCTTACATCATGGCTACTCAGTATAGAACATCATAATGTAAAATGTGAGGCAAGCTGTCAGCACAAAATTTGTCAAAGAAGCTAAAATAAAAATGTCTCACCTTGTGTTTTCAAACAGGTAACGTACAATAATCCAAGGAACAACAAATAACACTGGAGTGCCTGACACAAAACAGAAAACAGACATGAAATATGTAAGTATAGAAAGTTCTAAACACTACAGCAAATTAATTTAAACATGATGTGTATACATTGCTGTCAATAAATAATTTCCCTTTATTTTTATTTTATGTCCATTTCAACTGTGCTGTATGTGGCTACTTTTCTGATTCCTTGTGTGTGTGTGTGTGTGTGTGTGTGTGTGTGTGTGTGTGTGTGTGTGTGTGTGTGTGTGTGTGTGTGTGTGTGTGTGTGTGTGTGTGTGTAGGGTAGTGTAGTGTAGTGTGTACCCCAGCCTATGAGTAGGTAGCCACAGAAGTAGCGGTTTTCAGGGAACACCACCAGCACCAGCAGATTGTGTAGATACAGGCCCTCCACCAGCAGCCAGTAGTAGTTTGCTCCCACGCAGTACTGCATCAGCACCTGAGCCACGCGGCAGCTGGACACTTCCTGATGTTTGTGTGTGTGTGTGTGTGTGTGTGTGTGTGTATATATGTGTGTTCGTGTGTGTGTGTGGGAAGAGATAAAATGTCATCAAAATGTCAGGAGTGACACATTTTCAGTGTTAATGGTATATTTCATTCCATTCACTTCAATTTACAATTTAAACCAGTAGAACATTCTCACTTATATAATATATTTTACAGATTTGTATTGCAATTTTTTTTCTTTCTCTTCCTATATTATTTAGGATTACTTATTTTTGACTGTTATGCACCACAATCCTAAGGCAAATTCCCTTTCTTTGTAAACGTACTAAGCAATAAACCAGCTGTATCAGTCAGACCAAACTCAAGTCTAAATTGTATTAATTCCATGGTCCTGTCATTATAACTAGTACCCGACTCTCTCTTATAAATGTTTTTACATTCATTTAAGGAATGAAACAGGTTTGAAAATACATTCTACAACAATGTTTATGAATGTAATAATGAGTGTCCTTGAAATAATTTGTTTTCTGCATTTTTTTTCTTAATCTCTCTCACTGTTTCTTTTGTGTGTGCATGTGGTCTGTCATATGCTACTTTTGGGGATACATTTAAGACTTAGGGGACTTGTCCAATTGAGGACAAAAGCCATGTCCCCAATTGGGGAAAAAAGATTTTTGGGTCATTGGTTAATGTTAGGGTTAGGATTAGGGTTAGGCAAGTAGTGGTGATGGTTAGAGTGTGTAAGTAAGTCTCCAAGAAATGAATGTTAATCTATGTACTGTCCCCAAAAGTGACCATGAACTGATATCTGTGTGTGTGTGTGTGTGTGTGTGTGTGTGTGTGTGTGTGTTTGTATGTGTGTGTGTGTGTGTGTGTGTCTTTCCTACCTGATCACTGAGTACTTCAGAGACATTCCTGTCGTCCCTGAACTCAGGAGTGTTAGTGCTCAGCAGGGCATCTCTGCACAGGATTGAAACAGCTCGCAGGATGAACGATGCAAACAAGTTGCTGTGGATGTAGTTCCTGGTGCAGTGCAGCTTCCTGCAGACATAACACACACACCACAGCTGTGTCAAACACATTCAATCACACTGCTAAATACATGTCACACAGAGGGTGAAATGTCAGCACTGCCTCTCAGATTTGATTATGGAAGTGAGTGAATAAACTTGACCTCAAGAAAAAACACACATACACAAAGAGCGCACACTTGTTTGCAGAGGTTAAGTGAAAATCTGAGGTCTGTTTACTTTCATTTTGCTGCATCTTTCCTTTTAAGTGCCTGTTGCTTTTTTCACTACATCATTTTAGGCAAGGCAAGGAAAGTTTATATGGTTAGCACATTTCAACAACAACAAGTGCTTTGCATAAAACATAAAAGGCTTCAAGACAGGATATAAAAGCAACACATGCCAACATAAAAAGAGTCTTCATCCGTGATTTGAGAGAACTGAGAGTTGCAGCAGACTTGCAGTCTTCTGGGAGTTTGTGTCAGATATGTGGAAAATAAAAACTGAATGCTGCTTCTCCATGTTTAGTTTGGACTCTGGGGGACAGAAAGCAGACCTGTTCCGGACGACCTGAGAGGTCTGGATGATTCATATCTCAGCGGCAGATCAGAAACGTATTTTGGCCTTAAACCATTCAGTGCTTTATAAACCAACAGTGGTATCCAGACAGTTATTTGACAGACAGAAAGCCAGTGAAAGGATCTGAGAACTGGATTGATATGATCCATTTTCTTAGTCTTACTGGCATTCTGATCAACTTTTCAGGGAGACCTGGAAAGACGCTGTTACAGTAGTCGAGTCTACTGAAGATAAATGCATAAGGTATAAATATAAGGCACTGACTGTTCGACTAATCTTATAAAGTTTTGTCAGTGAAAAAGGAGGCAAATTCATCGCCCTGCTGGAGAGAAGTTCAGAGGCTACTAACATGGAGGGTTTGTTAGCATGTTGACAGCAGCAAACAAGGCGCGTGCGTTAATATTGTTTTTTGGTGATAATGTCAGAGAATGACTGCTTTGCATTTCTCAATTCCAAATTTATAAATGTCATAATGAACCAGGAGATTTGTTTTTTCGCTACTTGCATTCAGCTTTCCAACATTCTCTTTTGTCTATTTTAATCAGCATTTTATTTCTCCATGGAAATCTTTTCTTACCAGGGACCAGCTTCACTTTAGTGCGTGTAATGACGTCTTTAACATTTGAAATTTTAGAATTTAAATTACCTTCAAGCTCATTGACTGAGACCCAAGAGAGGGGGTAGTGTGGAAGAGAAAACCAGATTAAATATTTCACTGGTGTTTTCAGTGATGTAACATTACATCATCACCACAATCTTAGACATTTTCAGACCCTTGGAGTCTTGGACATGATTAAGTCCAGAGTGTGCCCCTGTTGTGTGTGGGCTACGTCACATGCTGAGTTAGTCCGTAGTTATCAAGAACACAACACAGTTTTTTTTAGTGCTGCTGTCCTGGGGGTTGTCAACATGGACGTTAAAATCACCAACAATAACTACACAGTCCAAGTCAACACAGATAACAGACACAGAAGCATTGAATTTTGCTTTTAACGACCAGCATAAAAGGTCTGACCTCGATAATTGCAAAAAAAAAGTGCAAGTGGTAAAACCTTTTTCATAGAATGAATATCTATTTTTCTTTCTTTAAATGGGAGAAAATGCTTAATCAAACTATTAAAATCTAGGTGAACTTAAAAAAAAAAAGTTAATTTAGGATACAGTATTTAAGATATTTAAAGATATACATACATACTAGTTTTGGAAATGGTTAATTAGTTAAAGTTATGAGACAGTAAGTAAAGTAAAATATAAAAGCCTCACCTGAATAGCAGCAGAATAATCAGAGCCAGGGAAAGACTGGCCAGACTGAGGCAGTATCCCACTGTGTACATTATTCTGAAGAATCTGAAGATCAACATCTGCTTCTCCTGCAGCAAAATGCAACCAAAACACAAGAGTGAATAAATACTGTAGACAAACCCCCCCCCCCCCCACGATGAATTTTTTTTTTATTTATTGTGCATCAAGTTTGATTCTTTTTAATTGTTAATTTGTTTAGGAAGTGGCTAATAGTACAGATTCGTCCATGTCACTAGTCTGTTTATTGTTGGTACAACATTATTACACACTTGCATTGATATTGATTGTACAAAGCCATGTGATCAAATTCACATTTTGCACAATTGGAGCTTTTCTTTGCAGATGATACGCCAATCCTTCCCGTGGTTTGGGTAAAAAATGGTTTCAGCACAAAAAGCACTTTGTTAGGGTAAAGGAAAGATCATGGTTTGGGTTAAACAGTAAAATGTGATACAATCTCACTAAAGTCTTACAGCACTAAATTGCTTAATGCCGAAACCCATTCCATACCAATAAAATAAACTACTATCAGCACAGAAAACCAACAGCTTGTGGACTACTAGTGTAAAATCCGGTTCCATATTGATAGCTGATAAATTACTGCACTGGCTCCATAGCCATAAGTAGCCTAATGCCTTTTTTTTAAGGTTTCACTCCCTTCTGCAGTGTGTCAACCCAAGATATATTCTGCATGAAGAAGAGAAATACATCAGAATATGTCCTTATAAGCAGTAGTAATAAGTAGAAACAAACTGTAAAACCTGCGTAATTTTAAGGTTTATCAGTGATCAATATTTCATTTTCTCTTTTCCACAGTGATGAAAGTTGTTGCATTATGTATGTGTGTGTATGTACCTCAGCTTCTTTTTGCCTGTTGTCATCGCTGCACTGGGAATGGTCCCTCCAGGTGGGGCTGGAGTTGCTGGTGGCCCACTGACCATCAGGGCCACATTCCCGCAACACGAAACCATTACGCACTACACAAACACACACAACAGAGGCTGACACACACACGCTTGATCAAATATAGCAGTATAAAAATAAACTGTGAAAAGTGTGTGTGTGTGTGTGTGTGCGTGTGTGTGTGTGTGTGTGTGTGTGTGTGTGTGTGTGTGTGTGTGTGTGTGTGTGTGTGTGTGTGTGTGTGTGTGTGTGTGTGTGTGTGTACTCATACCTTGGTTGTACCAGGGCAAGAACGAGGGGCAGGGCACTTTGACTGTGGAGTTAGGCTTTCCATATAACCAGCAGGCGTACATGTCAAACGAAGGATGACAATACACTCCTAAGAGGAGAGGAGAGGAGAGGAGAGGAGAGAAGAGGAGAGGAGAGGAGAGGAGATGAGAAGATAAGAGAGGAGAGGAGAAGAGAAGAGAAGAGAAGAGAAGAGAGGAAATTACATTATGTAGTGGATGCAGCAGTTTTTATCTTCATTCATTTCTATTATGAAATTTCCAAATTTTAGCTTTGATGTCTGACTTTATTTAAACTCTCTTAGGACTATATTCAGCTATTTAACATTTATATTTAATCCTTTTTAAAAAAAAATTAAAATTTTGCCATTAAGGTGCAGTTGTGTGTGCGTTACCTATAGGCTTGGGCTCTGTCTTCATCCGGAGTTCACATTCATTCTTGTATTGGATCCATTGCTCCAATGTAGCTTTGGCAGTCCTCCCTGACACACACTAAACACACACACACACACACACACACACACACACACACACACACACACACACACACACACACACACACACACACACACACACACACACACACACACACACACACACACACACACACACACACACAATATCAATATCAGTAACACTCATAACACACACAATGATTTCTTACCATTGCCTGTGTGTTGTAGTGCTTGACTCTATTTTCTGTGCATGAACAAGTTCAACTGGACGTAATTCAACACAGCACCCTGTGATAAATCCATCTTTTATGAAGTTTAGCATATTACATATTTATGGACAGTCTATTTAAATCTACTGTAATTTCCGAGGCTGTAGTTAGAGGTAGTGCTGTGTGACAAGCAGTTAAAAGCAGACTCAGCAGACAGAGTGAACAGGGACCTTGAGTAGGAACAGCGTGAGACTGAAGAGGGGAAAGACTGATGGAGATGGCAAGCCAAGGCACTGTTGTATTGGGCTGCATTAAACTGAAATATGGGGGTGTATATTTCAGACTGTTATAAATGAGGATGATAAATTCTTAAGATAAAGCAGGACTGTTCCCAATTAGGGGTCAGCTTTATGTTCCCACAGCCCTATGTTCCCTCAGCCTTATGTTCCCTCATTTTCCACCAATTTCCCTAATGCACATAACTGAAATTCTTTATTTTATTATTTATCTGAGGTAACATAGGGCTGAGGGAACATAGGGCTGTAGCAACATAGGGCTATGGGAACATAGGGCTCAGGGAACATAGGGCTGTGGGAAAATAGGGCTGTGGGAACATAGGACTGAGGGAACATAAACACGCTCCCATTACATTCAGCTAGGTTTAGCTACTAAACTGATAGTATATTTTGTACAGGGACATGGTTTAAATGAGACATATTATGCATATTTATGTGTTGTATTTGACAGTTATACAGTTCAAAAATATAATTTAACTGTTCTGACCCTTTATGCACCCCCTCAGCTCAGCCTCTGTCTGAAAGCGTCCATTTTAACACCTGTCTCTATAAGGCCCCCCCTCCACTCTGTTCTCAAGAGACCACTCAAGAGACTTTCACTAGCCCTGGAGGCTATTTTAACAAATCATGCAACAAACTATAGCAGGATTTCACTAGTTTTTCCTCATTCTTTACTTGAAATGTCAACTTCTCAAATCTGTGTTTGAGCCGAATTCTAATCAAAAATATGTGAGTGGATAATGCATGCCTTAGCAACAAGGCTACAAAATGAACAGCTGTTTATAGGCATGTATGACAAGCCACCATCAGCTTGTCGGCAAGGTAGAAGAAAAAAAAAGAAGCATAATATGTCCCCTTTAAAACATCAGAGACTGGGTTGTTTCAGGTTACAACTGTGCTCTCCCTTTCTCATTAGAAATAGGCTGTAAGACTCAAATTTCACCCAAAATTAAAATCAAAATGAGTGTAAAGGATGTCAGATAAATAAAAGCAATAAAAACATCACTTGCTCATCATAAGCTGCTGTGTCATCAGTTAAATGTCACATAATGTCTCTCTGGTACATACCACAGTCCCGACCAGGAGGATGAGGATGAGGAATGTGTCAGAAGCCTTCATCACTTAGCGGTATGCCATGTGTGGCCACTGGGAGATCATCTCAGAGTTTAAGAAGATAAAACAGGATTACTGAGGGATCATCAGAGGTCAAGTACAGGAAATCATGGGATAAGTTGAAGATCATTTGTCAGTCCCTTTACAACTCTGCACCTCACTGCCTTGAATTACATAAAATAACGGTTTGCTGATGATAAAGACAAAGAAAAATTGTCATTTAATGTTTGGTTTACATCTAAAAATGTGGCAGTGCATGAGAAATAAACAAAACTACAACTGACAATCAAACTTTGCACTCAATACCAGCTGCTAGATTGAATTCAGGACTCAAGAGTGTGTTTAATAGCCACTCAGGAAGAAGACAAGAAATCAACAGTAGTTTAAGTCAACTGCAAAGTCATCTCAGGAATCAGTCCATAAATAGAAATACTCCATTTTCCTGCGATTATGAAATATAAATTTAATTAACTTGACATATAGCTCAGACTGTCTTGTTGTTGATTGTTAGACTGAATCACTTCAGATTGTGATATGGCAGTCTGGGAACTCATCCACTATCTTTCTGATGATATCTATTTATAGAGATTAGTGATGGTGATGGTCAGCAGGCAATAAGGCAATCACTTCCAGAAACTGACTTAATGAGGTTGGCTCATTGTCCAACTATAGTTATTTATAAAAAAAAATAATTCAAATATCTTCTTCCTTCAGTTTTGTGATTAGGATCCTGTTGATGTCTGGATTAAAATTATGATGAGCATTAAATATACTGTATGGAGCCAATATTATAGCTTCTGTAATTATTTGTAAATGTGTGTGGAGGGTTGTGAACCTGTACTTAGATATTTACCAAGATTTAGTTTAGATGTAGAATAATATATATGCTGCATAGAATAGTGATTTCTCAATAAGGCTATATGACTCTTGTCTGTGCAGTGATGTTTATGTGTTGTTACACTCTGTACTGGAATCACATTAAAGTCAATTTATTTTATATAGAGTGATTGCTCAATTGAATATTTTGTCATCTTTTGAATGCGTTTTACACTTTTATAGTTACAGACAGTGTTGGGAAGGTTACTTTGGAAATGTAATAGGTTACAGATTACTAGTTACCCTATTTAAAATGTAATAAGTAATGTAACTATTTCAATTACTTCATCAATGTAATAGAATGTATTACATTTGATTACTTTTCTAATTGTTTTCAGCTGTTAGGGTAAGTGTACCCATTAAGCACCAAAAAGTTCAGGTGTTTTCATTGATATTGACATGATTTATAAGAGAGATCATTTCTTATAAAGCAAGATTGATCTCTCATTTGAAAATGTATTCATTAGTTCATGTAGATTTTGGAATATAAAATAAAGATATTTTATGAAAGAAAATCAAAATTCGGGCATGGGCTTAATTGGTTCTGTGACACAATTTAATTGTGCTCTAAATAAGCCCATGTCATGATTTATTTACAAAATATGAAAAATATTGATTTCAAAGAATTAAAAACAGCAATATATGTATTCAGTAACATGTTAAATATTAAAAATAATCATCAACATTTAAAAAATAATCTTTTGTAATCATCAACATTTTCATAAGTAACTGTAATTTAATTACACATTTTTCTCAGTAACTGTAACGGATTACAGTTACATTTATTTTGTAATAAAACTACATAACGCTGTTACATGTAACTCGTTACTCCCCAACACTGCTCATAGATAATAACATCACCTTACCTAGAGATCATCTCAAGCTATCCTCTTTTGAGTCTGATTAGTGAATGAATTTTCCAGACCATCAAAGCACAAAGAGGAGGAACATGAAAGATGTCAGAGTAATCCTGTCTCTAATCCTCCTGTCAATACTGGTGGGTAACGACTGTAACTCACCAAGAAGTTGGTGGGCTGGAATGTGACAAGGAAAGCCTGTTTTGTAGCGTGAGAAGAGAGAGAGAGAGAGAGAGAGAGAGAGAGAGAGAGAGAGAGAGAGAGAGAGAGAGAGAGAGAGAGAGAGAGAGAGAGAGAGAAGAGAGAGAGAGAGAGAGAGAGAGAGAGAGAGAGAGAGAGAGAGAGAGAGAGAGAGAGAGAGAGAGAGAAAAAGAGAGAGAGGGTACAGAAGAATTCCTCATTAAAGACTGATCTCTGGGGACTTTCTCGGTGGAAAGACTCCAAGCAAATATATCTCCACAAATTGTAGTTTTAGCTTGGATTCAATTAAGAAAAGCTAAATTACCTCATGTCACATTTTAGATTTAGCTGCTACACAGTTGGATGAGCTGCCAGTTTATTGGGTAAGGGTTAAAACTAATGCCCAATAAATCCTACCTTCATGAGGGTGGTGTGTAAAGTTTTTGTTGAAATATTTCAGAGAGGTGTTAAATGTGGTTCAGTGTTTTGTAAAAATAAGTTACTGCTGAAATAATGCTGTTAAACCCACATTTGTTTTACTTTGAGCTGTGGCAGCCATGTCTTTAAAAAAAATATATACTTTATTATAATCATGTCATTTTATACATCTTGTGCATGTAATATAAGCTACATAGTGATGACAAACATTTTTTGGCAACATGTTATTGTCACCCAGTTATACAACATAATAACAACTAATTAATTTAGCAATTAATTACAGTAAATCAATAACAGCATTAACAGTACATAACAGTACAGCTTTAAATGGTAATAGTATATTATAGTTATTTTAAATCCATTAATCAATCAATCTTTATCAATGTAGCGCTAAATCACAACAACAGTCATTTTAAGGCACAAGGTCTAGTACAACTTTTACAATTTAAGTTAAAGAGACCCAACATTCATAAAAAAAAAGAATAAAAAAAAAAAAGAATAAATAAATAATAATAATAGTGAAAAAAAATCAACTTGGATTTTATTTCAGATTTAAAGTCTCTTTTAAAACCATGTGGCTGCCATGTTTAACAGATGTTAGATGTAAACACTTTTTACATCTGCAGGAACTAACAAAATGACACTTTAAAGTTTCAAATGCAATTTTTCTATCGCCGCAGTAAGACTCAGAAAGTGCAGACCGAGATTTATAACGTAAGCCAAAGACTTATTTTCAAAGAGAGTTAAAAACACAACTATGTTTAATGAAAATAAACATTTGACAAAGAAATCAAAACTACTATGTCACACAGCTCTGTTTTTATTTAGTTATGTGTCTCTTAATCATCAGTTATGACATTTGCTGGAAAGTGCACATCATCAATAAGGAAATTTGAAATGTCCCCCACCTCCGTCTTTTTTTTGTTTTCACAAAGCTTTCTGTGTAGCTAAATGAAATTTGTTGTAGTGGCGCCACTAATTGCACTATTACCGAAAAGGCCATTTTGGTATAATTTTAACAAGATCTCAGATGGTAAAAATTATGTAAGATGTTACGAATATGACAGGCAGAAAAGAAAAGGAATAGAAGACCAGGTGAAGAAATAAGTAGAGAGTAAAGTGGTTGGTCTTCTAGCTGGCAGATGAAAACTGCTGGTGTACCCTCATGTGACAGTGTATGTGTATGGACAGTATGCTGGCAATGCAGTTCTGCCTGAAGTACTATGTATCAGGGCCACAAGGAGGAGGAGGAGGAGGAAGCAGCATGTCATGAGGGAGGAAGGAAAGTCTGTAATAGCCTAATCTTGTCTGTGTGTGTGTGTGTGTGTGTGTGTGTGTGTGTGTGCGTGTGTGTGTGTGTGTGTGCGTGTGTGTGTGTGTGTGTGTGTGTGTGTGTGTGTGTGTGTGTGTGTGTGTGTGTGTGTGTGTGTGTGTGTGTGTGTGATTCAAACCCACAAGATTTTTCTGAAAGTTTAGTTACATTGTTTGAGGTTTTTTTGTACACTTTTATTTGAGTATTGAATGAATAGTTCTTCTTTAAACCTGCAGTTCATAACTTTAACATGTAAATGACATTCAAGCCCTTGCCAAACGAGTTCACACAATGCTGATTAAGCCTGATCACTGCCAGATAAAGCTTTCTCTGAATTTTGACAGTACACAAAGTTTTTAAATCTGCTGCCAATGGCGACATTCCCACGCTGGCCAGATGAAGCATACTGCACATGCTCTCAGCTCTATGAACAGAGCAAACACTAGAAACTTCTGTCAGCCGAGCCAGCTAACTTTCGGTTAACCCTCTGCTAATCTGAATGGGGATAATATCATTTAATTGTGCTGCTTTTTTAGACTTTCCAAATGTTATCAAACCAAATGGATCAAATTCTGATGATAATGACGATAAAAAGACTCACTTGCAGGGGTTGTGTGATGCTCAGTTCAGTTCAGATCTTTGTTGTCGCTAAATGACAAATTTGACTTGCAGTAGAGACAAAAAACACAAACACAACATACAAGAGGACATAGGAAATTAATTACAATCTGTTCGCGAGTGTCAAATAATTTATCAACTGCTGCAACAGAAGTGATGGAGTAGACTAATGCGGAGTCAAGGGGGGAGACAAAAGTCCTGCAGTCCAGCTTTAAAGGGAAATGTCTGTATTTTTCAACTTTTCATCTGTTTGTGTCAAAGTGACTAATGGGGGACAACATTTTTTAAAACTGGTCCACTATTGAGCGAAACCGCTGCAGCTGGCAGCCGCTGAACAGGCTGCAATGTAATCCGACGGGGCAATAGCACTTAGAAGTGTTCAGATTGTAATTATTACCTTTTTTATACCTTTCGCTTGATCTGGTGTTTTATTGTGTCTAACCAGGTTTTGCTCAAGGAGAAGTCTCATTTCAAGACTTCGAGATTTCAAGTTTCACGTCTCGTTTTAAAATCTCGCAATAGGTGAGCTGTTGTCAAAATCAATTAAATATTCAGCCATGACAGAGTGGAAGAGAGGAGTACTGCCAGGAAGTTTGTTGTGTTGGATTATAGAAAGTGTGGTTTAGTGTTATCTAAAATATTTTCAAAGTCATGGCTAAATATTTAGCACATAACACATTTAACACTCATAGTAACGATATGAGCCTGTCAGTGTTAAAAATAAGCACTTTTAGTGGACGTACAATGATGGGTGCTATTGCCCCGTCAGATTTCATTGCAGCCTGTTTCTCGGCTGTCGGCTGAAGTGCTCTTGCTCAATACTGGACTAATTTCAAAAATGGTTGTCACCATTAGTCACTTAAACACAAAATGATGGGAAAATAGGGTCTAGGTTGAAAAATACTGAAGTTTCCCTTCAGGGAGTTAGGCCTTTAATTGATTTTCCCCTACAGTGAATGGCGTGAGCGGGGTCACAAAAGAGCAAAGAGCATCAAACAAGCATAAGGGTATCATTTTTGCCTGAAACTCAGAGTGGTCAGCCAATCAAAGCACTAAGGCAGGACAGAGGGGTACTTTGCCCACTCAAATGTTCCTTTGATGCGACAATATGGCAGGTATGACGCATGGAGAGTCCCATTTGTGCACAGACGTATCCCGGTTAAAGGTTTTTAAAAAAAGGACAAGAACAGTTTTTGTATCATGTAATGATGTGGATGATGTTTCAGCCACTCATTGAAATTGTATTTTGGAATAGAAATGTTTTATTTTGAGGCTAATTGGCACTCTGTAGAAAAAAACAAAAACACACGCATCAACTCTGCTCATTTAGCAAATGATTCCCTGGGAACCAACTCATAAAATATCTGCAATTCTCAGCTTCAGCACAATAGAAATGTCAGTCCTCAAAGACTATTATCAGTCAATTGCTGCCAGTATTGATGTCCACATCATGCAATAATGTGTCCTGTATATGTACATCCCAGCTTTTGGCTGTCAGTTCAGAAACAGCTGACACTATTTCCTGTTAAATGAGTCAACACCCTTTTTATTACCCATCAGTCTTAAAAGAAGGAAGGGGATGGATGGATTTCGAGATATTTCTTACATCTTAATGATTGTTGAAAAGATACATTTTCAGTGATTTGATGATGATCACTAAACTGATCAGATTTTACCCTCCTGACTGACAGAGAACAGTACGGGCTGCGTGACATTTTAGAAACCAGCGGATACAGACACAGAGATAGCACAGGCAGATTGTGATGAAAAGGAGAAATGATTTACGTGGCATTAGAAGTGACATTTTTTTAATAGTGGGAATTGTTGATTTCTTTAACAGAAGGGGTCAAACCTGTGGTGAGTTCCTGAAACCATTTTAAAGGTTTGTTTTGTCTTTCCTGGGGGGGGGGGTAGATACTTGTTAAATCATATGTTTTTACACTGCCAACAGCAGCAGCAACTAGATAGTTTGAAATTAAGTCGAGAGCAACTGGGAAGTGAATATGGTGGTAATAGTAATAGCTGTGTAAAAAAGAGTGTCACCAACAGAAATCCACTTAAAATTCAAGGAAAGAGCAATCTGCATGGAAACTGTTTTGTGCCATTGCATTAACAATATCATTATGTTGCATGTTGTTAACATCCTCAAGGATGAATTTTTGTCCAATGATAATTTTCAAGTGTCATGCCCTTTCCATAAGCATTAATCTAGGACCACCCCAATCGTTCTGTGCTCGAGAGGATACTCGAGTTTA
The DNA here is from genome assembly GCF_963691925.1 of Scomber scombrus. Lineage (NCBI taxonomy): Eukaryota > Metazoa > Chordata > Actinopteri > Scombriformes > Scombridae > Scomber > Scomber scombrus. The sequence goes on from NC_084974.1 coordinate 23,374,690, forward strand.
AGGCCAGGTGGTCCTGATTAAATTTATTACTCAAATAATTTAAACAAAGTAAACAAAAGCATCGACTCTCAGGATTTGTCCACTCATGTATTTAGCTTTCTTGTCCTTTCATTTTATTACCTGTTTGTCCATTCAAGTGTAAATCACTGTTGGTATGTTTGCAGGGTCTCAGGGTGACTTCTGCTCCACTGTTGAATCTGATTAATTATTTGGATATCATGGTAACAAATACTTTATGCAGAAAACCTGCAGATGCAAACGTCAATACACACTGAGGACCAGACAGTGTTTCAGACCTCACAGAGGGGTCTGTTTAGCATCTTGCCACAATGTTTTCCTGCAAACCGTCAGCTGGAGCTCCGGGTGGTTCATCCGACTGACAGACATATAGCATTTGCACAGCTGGGCCCGGCTATGACACGCACGCACACACACACACACACACACACACACACACACACACACACACACACACACACACACACACACACACACACACACATGTGATGTATGCAAACTTAGCCCAATTAGCCTGTATGCCACTGTAGCCAGCAGGTCTCAGTTTATGTAACTGTATGTACAAACTGTGCTTTCCAAGATACCTAAGCCATGTGTTTCACCACAAGGCTGCATGTAATAATTCACACCACTGAAATAACTATAATAATTAGCACCACCCGCGGCTGATACTGTAATAAGTGTGTTCAGCAAAGACTATGGAATTTCAACTTCCTTGTTTTTTGTTCTCGTTCCAATCCCTGCTGAAATTTCCCTTGTTTTCACATAAGGAAAACTGCATTCCATATGTGAAAATCTGCCAAGAAATTGAGAATAGCTACTTTCAGTTATTGTAACAAACACTTATTCTTATTACTGACAACCTATGGAAGTCAAATATAGTGACAAATGATTTTAATCATCAGAGCCTGTTTCTTTTAACTGCCATGTTTATTTGATGTCTTTTTATTTCTTGTGTCCCACCCTGCGGGGCAGCAAGAGGTCATGAACTCAGTCATGCTTGGTCTCAGCAGTGAGCCCACCATCAAACTGTCAATAACCTTTAGAGGAACTTCTGCTTGGCTGGATATACATCACTTTGGATCTTGTTCACTGTGTCACCGTCCACTTTTTTAGCCTATATATAAGCTGTAGAGTAGCTGTGCCATTACATTGACTGTGATGATGACCCAGAGGTGCACATGCATGAACATCCGCTCCTTATGTTTACCCCGTTTCTAATAAAACTCGTTGAAGCCTATTAATCTCAACATGGCTGTGTTTATTTGCCTTTGTTTGTTGTCTTGTTTGTTTCTTTGGCCTTCAATCATTCGGTCAGCTGGAGACAATTACTTACATAACAAACAAACGACCGGTCATGTCATCATGCTATGATAAACAAATACAATGAACGACTCTATCATTCAGAAAGCAAAGGCATACCACACTGAGGAAAAAAGACTGCAGACAAAATGTTAATCACAATTTTACCACGAAGCAAAGCAAATCTTGCCATATGAGCGTAAATGTAATTGTGTGAAACGTGGACCTCACCTTTGGGAAATCCATCCTTGCACATTAAGTCTGCAGCCAAATCCCCACTGTACAAAAATGAAAGTTTGCGCGTCCTCGTCCGGCAAAGTATCCCGCGCATGAATACGCAAGCTTTCACATAATCATGAAATCATTTAAAAATACAGCGCAGGTTGAATGTAAATGTTACAGCAGACATCCCTGGAGCGCACAGAGAGACGCGAGTTCAGTGTAGTGCGGTCACTGAGGGACTCAATCAGCCTCCTCCCAATCCCAACTCACTCCACCTACCTACCTACCTCTCTCTCTCTCTCTCTCTCTCTCTCTCTCTCTCTCTCTCTCTCTCTCTCTCTCTCTCTCTCTCTCTCTCTCTCTCTCTCTCTCTCTCTCTCTCTCTCTTGCACTCTCCGTGGATCACCTGAAGGATTGTGTTACAGTGTTCAGCCTCTTATTGGTGGATTTTTATTTACTCTTACACAGCAGGGTCGTTTTGGTTCCGCTTACTAAAAAGCAGCTGCTCACTCTGGCTCCCAAAATCCTAAATTCCATGTTTCCTGATGCAATGGGAAATAAATAATTTAACAGTTTTCTTTTTATAGATAAATATGAATAAATCAGGAATTAGACACAGGGAAAGATACCTGAACAGGTACAATAACGCTTTCATTCCTTTCACAGTGAATCTGCTTAGCAAGGAGGATGTAAGTGCCAGTGAAAAGCCCCATCTAATGACACTAGGGGAAGCAGCTTCATTAGTATACATTTAAAAGTCTGCTAAAAGCTTCTCAGCTCTGTAACCACTGACTCTACATTGTATGTGATGTGCTATTGTGTGTGTCATTGTATTTTTGTATGTGTCCTGTGTGTTTTTGTTATGGTGCTATTATATTTTTCAATATTGACCTACTGAAGAAACTGCAGATGAAAATTAGGTATAACTTTAAGTAAACCTTGCTATAGTATATCAAATGTGCATGGTCCCATATGTATGTCTGCACTTGTTATGCACTTGTATGTATCTTATTTTATATATTTTATGTATGTCCAAGACAAATTTCCCTAAGGGGACAAACTAAGTAACCTTGTATTTTGAGATCAGGTTTCATGCGCTTTCAATTCCATGTTAATCTTTTTAAAGTATTTCCATTGTAAAGGATAATCGCTGATCACTCAATTAACACACAAAAAGGGCGTAGTAAGGTTATAAAAATAATATAATCAAATAATCCAATCAGAAATCATATCAATCATATTTCTGAGAGACGGAGAAATACATACCACCTAGTTTTTTTCAATCTCTATTTCACAATTTGGAAGGTTTTTATGTACCCTTGTACAGACCCAGAAATAAATGTAACTAATCCTAAAAGTAAGTGAACAACCGTCAGATAGAAACAACCGTCAGATAGAAACAAGGTTCAAGAGTTCAACTAGTCTAGGAATAGTATTATAACAGAACGATGGCGGACAGATGTGGACCAAAGCAGCATGACAAAGAAACATTGCTATCACATTGGATTAGAGATCAAACTACATTATAATCTACAGGCCTGCAAATCAACATATTAAAGAGACATTGAAATCTACACTGATCTATATGATTTGTCCACTGGCTCAGACAAA